>NC_136516.1:4822500-4857500 GCF_053919585.1 Euprymna scolopes
TTACCCCCACATATGGTCTTTGCTAGTCATAGCTTGCAGCATCTGCCGGAACAGATGGTATTTATTTGCTCCCCCACCGAGCAAATTAGGCACAAGGCAATTTTTTAATGTGAGGAGTGAAGGGAGGGGGAAGGGAAAAAGGGGACCAGCTCCCGAGAGGTGGGAAATGGGAGCTGGTTAAAGGTCAGGCATGTGGGGTTGCCCCCACATCTGGTCTTTACTAGTCATAGCTAGTCATAGCTTGCAGCATCTGCCGGAACAGATACTACACTTTGAGATATTAAATCTTTTATTCATGTTAAAAAAATACAGAAAAAAAATCAACGATGAACAAAAAACTTAGGCACATGGCCAACTCAAAAGGGGGGATTTTGGGGGTCGTTGGTCATCCTTGTCACCCCAGAACTAAACAAAGTCAAAAGTTTCTCCCAGCTAGTATCTTCTTTCACCATAATACCGCATTCACCCTTTCATATTGGGGGACGTCCTAGTAACTCCCAATTTTTTAAAACATTTTTTATTGACGTGTAAAAACAAAAAAGATAACAATAAAATGGTAACAATAATTCATTTGTGTCGAGGGAGGGGGAAGAAAAAACAAAAGGTGATTAGTAGGACCCTCCCAACCCCGTCTAGTTGATAGACTGCCCGTTCCACTAGGTTTGTAAAAGGGACCTCGCTTCTGCGGGTCAGTCTCTAGGTGGGGATGCCCTCTAGATGGGGGTGAATGGAGAAAAGAAAATTTTGTAGGTAAGGGATGGAGGTTAGATTGTATTTCTTTTTCTCCAAGATGGGTAAAATTTAGAGGAAGGGGTGGAAACAAAAATTGCAGGTAAGAGGGGATGGGGATCTTGGAGGCTTCCTAATCGGGGAGGGATGGAACACACACTCAGCTAGCTGAGAGACTACTTGTTTAATTTAACTTTACAGAACTGCGCGTTCCACACCTAGGCGGGGAACACGTATTCAAATTTGGCTCCTCTTCGTACACACAGACTTGCCACATGTATCCATCTTCTGTCAAATGCCGCGCGATGCAGCCTTCTTCTATCACATCTGATCTTCACCCGTAGTTGGTGTTTAAAGAAAGCGATCAGATCTTGATCAGAAAAAGACAACACCCCCCCGGCAACCTTGCAGACGCGACGTCCAAATCACCATTCTCGCCACGGCCAGGATCGTAACGTAGACCATCTGTCTCTCCCGGTCCCACGGCGGCCTCACGTTGTCCACAACATTGGATACAGTAATTGGGCGAGGATGCTCAGGATCGATGCGAGCCGTCACCCCACTGACATACGACCAGTACTGGCGGAGTTCGCGGCAATCGAAGAAAGCGTGATCCGTAGTTTCCACGGCCGTTGTCCCACAACGGGGACAATCAGGCGACTCCAAAAACCCAGAACTGCATTGTATGTTGTTGAGTGGAAGTGCATTTCGGGCCAATCGCCAGGTCAGAGAGAACTCCGAATTGTTCAGATGACTCGAACCTGGCGCCCAGCTCCACGCGGAGCGGATCTCACTCTGCTGCCACCCCAAACGCGCGCATAGCGGGTCGTCAGCGGCCCCCTTCACTAGATCCCTGTGGAGTTCCCTACGGGTAGCAGTCACAAGGTCACTGGACCTTGGTAGTCGTTTTAGCGCGGCTCGGCACTCTTTCATGTAGGCAGATTCTCCCCGCGGCCTGCGACGGCTCTCGATGGAAGGGTCGAGAACGAGGTCGGGGAAGGCGGCAGTAACCACGGGGTGCCACGGTTGGTCCTCCTGCATATAGTGGCTCAGGAAGGCCAGCCTCTCAGCATCTCGATGACACTTCAAGTCCGGCATTCCCAAGCCTCCCTCACACGGACGTTGAATACAGACCTGTCTGCTCACCCAGTGTCTTCCTCTGTCCCAAAGGAGCGAGGACAAGAGTTCGACAAGAGCTTTTAGGTGTTGTGCAGGCAGGGGAAGTACGGCCAGTCGGTAAAGGATGAGAGGAAAGACGTAAGTGGCGCACGCCTCAGCTCTACCCTTTAAGGAAAGTTTCCTAGGAAGCCACGAATTGACTGCAGCCTCCACCTTTGACCGTACCTCCAACCAATTCTTGTCAAGCTGGAGACCCGGTACGAACCACACGCCGAGGATCCGGACCGGGCCATCTGTCCAGCTGAAAGGCGCAGGGAGGTTTGCGTTGCCACTCCATGCGCCCAACCGCAGTCCTACCGACTTGTTGCGGTTTATCTTGGCC
The DNA here is from genome assembly GCF_053919585.1 of Euprymna scolopes. Taxonomy (NCBI): domain Eukaryota; kingdom Metazoa; phylum Mollusca; class Cephalopoda; order Sepiida; family Sepiolidae; genus Euprymna; species Euprymna scolopes. The sequence goes on from NC_136516.1 coordinate 4,824,731, forward strand.
CCTGTAATTCTTTCGTACTGTGTGAGTGCCTCCGACACGACCTCAATGTCTCTGAAGCCCGACACGAAGATCGTGACATCATCGGCGAACGCGGATACCTTGGCAGCTGAACCGCCAGGCAGAGCCATTCCGCGCAGGGCCGAATTTGCCTCCCCATGTCTCAGCTTGCGGAAAAGAGGCTCCAAAGCCAGGACATAAAGCAGGGGCGACATCGGACAACCCTGACGAACCGACCGAGAGATAACAAAGGGTTTCGAGCGCTTTCCGTTCACTTGCACGACAGCCATGGGCTGTCGATACATTATGGAGATCCACTTTGATCTTGGCCAAAAGGCCAACTTCCTGCTTACATTAAAAACGTACGATTTATTAATTTTCCAAGAGAAAAGAAAGTACACCAAGAAATATGCAAAAATTGAAAAAATGAAGAAAAGAAGAAGAAAAAGAAGTAAAAGATTGAAATTTAAAAAACCTAAACAAAAAAGAAAGAAACAAAAAAAAAAGCGTGGAGAGGAAATAACGATTTAAAAATGACGCATGTCAAACGAGAGCGGAAGTTGAAAATGGGTGAAGAATAAATCATGTAATAAAAGTAGAGGAAATAATAAAGGAAAAAAATATAAATAAATGTAGAATTTAAAAGAGGACAAAAAACACATGAACTGTGTTCGTAGTACGAGCAGTGTACGTAGAAGAGGAGGGAGAAAGAGGAGAACAAACGAAAAACTGGGAAAGATATAGATAAAAATGAAAAAAAAATAGGAATAAGAATCGGAAAAAGAAAAAAAAAAGCAACCAAGAAAGCAAGAAGAGAAGAAAATGGAAAATGCGAAGATGGAGAAAAAATATATAGCAAATAGAACTACTACTACTACTACTACTACTACTACTACTACTACTACTACTACTACTAATAATAATAATAATAATAATAATAATAACAATAATAATACTAATAATAATTATAATTTTAATAAAAATAATAATTATGATAATAATAATTATAATTTTAATAATAATAATAATAATTATAATAATAATTATAATAATAACAATGCAAAAATAGCTAGACGGCCGACTAGCAAAATTTATTACTTGGCAAAAAAAAAAGCGAAACTCTTCTTTATTCTTCTTTGGCAAAGACAAGCAGACTGTTTGCCTATGTAGGTATGTGTATACATATATACATGTGTGTATGTTTGGTCTAGAAGGGAACTGTTTCCACCCCCACATCCTTCTAACCATTACCCTCTACTGACCAACGACCTGCCATTTAACTCAAGACTGGAGCCCATAGAGGGAAGGTATTAGTACACTCGTGACAGAAGACTCTTTTAAAGAAACCAACTAAATGCGAGTTTTTGTCTTAAAAAATGAAGTTAAATGTTACTTCGAATTTATTTCAGAAAACAGTCATGTTTCGATATAAACGTATAACTCTGTTTGTCGATTCAAATGTAATGAAAATCCTCTACAAATGAATGCAAAAATATCCAGACGGGCGACAGGCGAATTATCTAGTTAAATGTTAGTTCGAATTTATAACATAAACCAGACTTCTTACCGATATTGACGTAGAAATTTGCTGCGCCTTTGAACGCGGGAATTAAATACTACCAAAGCGGCGGGGAAAATTGGCTTCCTCCTCTTTTCCCATACAACATTTCCAGCGGCTAAGGGAGTATGGGGTAAGGTAGACCTACCTTCAAACGCCCTATTTCAGAGCATTACTTTTGACTTTTACTAAGTAGAATACTTAGTTTATTGTTTTTATCCCATATGTATGTGTCATAGTGCACGATACCTCTTGGATACATGGGAGCTTTACACTATCCCTGCATCAGAACCACAGGTAAAACAATTCTGGGCTCGGTGTTGCCACAAACACCAAAACATCAAAAATGTAAATTACAAATAATCCAAACCATGGAACCCACAAGAAAGATATGGGTGTCATGATCGACAGGTGCTTCTTCAGTATCAAGCATGGGGAACCGGTCGTCATCCTGTGAACGTTGGCCAACTTTCTAGTTTCAGAAACTCAAATAACATGAACGCTGAACAGGTAAGTATAACCTCTAATTTCAGGGAACAAAATGATACCGAACAAACACAGCACAGCCTTGCAAACCATCAAAAGGAAAAAAAAACGAAGAAAGAAATGGACAACAAAAGAGAATAGACTCGTAATGGAATGCTACTATAGAAGCCCTCCTAAATATAGATATGGAGATTATCGGAATGAAAGAACTATCGGACCTATCCAGTGACTACCATACGACAGAACAAAGAATTGCGGATCAAGCAAGACTGATACTCAAGAAAAGTTGGCTCTCTAAACTAGAACTAACAGAAATTCAGAAATGAGGGAACCGAACAAGAAGCATCCCCCCAACGGAACCGCACGTAGAGCAACCTCACAAGTTGAAGCCTCACAAGTAAAAACAGCAACGGCCCAGGACTAACAAGGAACGAAGTCTACAAACGTTGAAGCCAAGAGCAATGAAACAGAACTAACAGAGAATGAAACAAATGAAATGAATAAAATAATACAGCTGATGAACGAAGAAAAAAGCAAAGCTCTCATCGTTGAAGAACCAAGAGCAGAAGAAATTAAAAACAGAAACTGAGAAGGTTAACAAACTCCTCCCACACATCCCAACAAATACAATCACAGAGTTAAACAACATGATTTTTACAGACGCTAAAATGGTAAGTATGAAACTCAAATCAGAAAAACAACCGGGGACAAGCGGACCAACAAAACCTGGATGGGAAATAAGACTAGAAACCCAAATACACAAACATAAAAAAGAAACCAAAATGATCACCAGGAAGAAAGCATCGTGGAGAAAACGGAATATTGGAAATGTAACTGACAGGGAGAGGCTAAACAAGAAACATAAAGAACTGGACCTAAAATAAAAGCAAAAGAAGCGAGATTGAGACGATATAGATATAAATCTGAACAATGCAAACAAAACAGAACATTTGAAACTAATGAAAGTCAATTCTACCAAAATGTGAACGGAGGAAAAACAAAAACAGAACAACCAAATCCGACAGAAATAAAACTCTACTCGAGTAAAATATGGGAAGAGCGACGAGATAACAATAGAAATACCGAATGGCTAAAAGACATGAAAGAAGAGTTACAACAAATAGAAGAAGGAATAGTGAATGAAATCAGCAAGGAAACCCTAAAGAAAACCATAGGAAAAATGGCAAAATGGAGAGCACCAGTGGCACGACGGGACACATGCATACTGGTTCCAAGAATTCACAACGTTACACGAAAGACAAGCTAAAAACCTGAGATGTTTACAGGAAGCAAGCGTACCAGACTTGATTACAAAAGGTAGAACCACACTTCTAGAGAAGAACATGGAAAAAGAAACCGTTCCTAGCAACTATAGGCCAATCACGTTCTTACCAACTATGTGGAAGATACTGACAGCATTACTGAGGGAACAAATTTACCACTCCTTGAATAACCGTGGACTCATCCCCGAGGAGCAGAAAGGATGCCACAAAGGAAAAAGAGGAACACATGACCTGTTATATATAGATCAAAAGATCCTAAAGGAGGTAAAAAGGGGGAGAAAGAATTTAGCCATAGGATGGATCGACTACAGAAAAGCGTACGACAGGATCCCCCAAGAATGAATAATACTTTACCTAAAAATGTATAAAATAACAAGAAGGATCACCAACGTAATAGAAAAGGCAATGAAAATACGGGGACTGGAATTGACAGCTGATGGACAACACATAACAGAAATTAACACAACAAGGGGCATCTTCCAAGGAGACTCGCTATCACCACTACTGTTCATCATAGAAATGATGCCCTTGAACAGTATTCTGAAAAAGTGCCAAGCCGGATACAAGTTTCCCAATACAGAAGAAAAAATGAACCACCTGATGTACATATACGATCTGAAACTTTTTGCAAGGACCGAAAAGGAGCTAGAGACACTAATTAAAACTACCAGGATTTTCAGCCAAGATATCCAAATGGAATTTGGAATGGAAAAGTGCGCACAACTAGTTATAAGAAAGGGAAAACTGAAAACGACAGAAGGCATGGAACTACCCAACCAAACAGAAATGAGGGCACTAGGGGAAAAGACGACTATAAATATTTGGGAATTCTGGAAGCGGACACCCTCAGAGCAACAGAAATGAAATGGAGAATTGGAAAGGAATACCTCAGAAGAACAAGAAAACTCCTGGAAACGAAATTATATAGCAGAAACCTAATAAAAGGTATAAATACATGAGCAGTATCACTAGTAAGATACTTTGGACCGTTTATAGGGTGGACAAAAGAAGAACTGAGACAACTCGACCAGAAAACCAGGAAACTCATAACCATGCATAATGCACTACGCCCAAACGACGATATGGACAGACTCTACGTGAAAAGGAAAGACGGCTGGAGAGGACTGATCTGTATAGAAGACTGTGTGAAGGACACAACAAAAGAACTAGAAAAATACATATTGCAAAACACTGAAGGATAATTATGGCAGCGAGAGACACTGAAAAAAAAACAACAAAAAAATAAAACAGAAAGACAAACGACAAAACGAGAAAAGAGAAATGGGAAGATAATCAACTCTACGGAAGATTCATAAGAATGACAAAAGATGAGAATAACGAAAACACCTGGACATGGATGCGAAAAGGACATATAAACCGAGAAAGTGAATCTCTAATAAATGCAGCACAAGATAACTCAATAGGAACCAATCATATCAAAGCAAGGATCGATAAAACACAAGAAAACAGCAAATGCAGAATATGTGAACAAAGAGACGAAACGATAAACTATATAGTAAGTGAATGCAGCAAACTGGCCCAAAAGGAATACAAAAACAAGCATGACCAAGTGAGGAGGGCGGTAAACTGGGAATTTGCAGACGACTGCATTTTGAGCGTACAGACAAATGGGACAAGCATACACCCGCAACAGCACTTGAAAACGAGAAACACAACATCCTATCGGACATGGACATACAGACGGACAAACCCATCCAAGCAAGAAGACCAGATGTCGTAATAATTAATAAGAAAGAAAAATCCTGTAAAATCGTAGACTTTGCAGTCCCAGCTGATCACAAGTTGAGTATGAAAGAAAAGAAGAAACGAACCAAATACACAGAGATAGCCAGAAAGTAAAAGGGATTTGGATGATGAAGAAAATCAAAATAGTACCGATAATAGTAGGAGCACTAGGAACAATTCTGAAAAACTTCGAAAATAGAATGTCAGAAATTGGAATCAGAGGAATAACTGCAAAAGTACAACGACTAACGATAATGAAAACGACTGAAATATTAAGGAAAATCTTTGAATGCGGAGAATAATACAAGACAATATAACGAATAAGCGTTACAGGGAATGGAGAACACCGAAGCTAAATATCTACAAGTTCTACACCCCCATCATTCATCCCCCCCATTGTTTCACCACCTTTCCCCCCAATAAAAAGTGATACGGAAGGGCCGAGAAGGGACAATAAGGGCTGAAAGACCGAGGAGCAAGCGCTAAACAGACCTCGAATGGGCAAGCGCAAAAAGAACTAGAACCTTAGGGAGGCTGAGTGCCACTCAAATTCCAGTATAAACCAATGACCATTGCCAGCGAGAAATCAATGGGAAGCGGCTATTGCGATGATTCAAATTCATTTGCAAATGCTCTCGAAGGAGGTGGAGAGAGTTGGACGTCTGGGGAGACTTGTTGTCACTCAGCTTCTAGAGAACACCACAGGTTCCCAATAAGATCGTTTGTTTACTTGTGTGAAAGCTCCCTGTGAGCCAATAATGATGATGATGATGATGATGATGATGATGATGATGATGATGATGATGATGATGAAAAATAGTAGAAGAAGAAAAAGAAGAAAGAAATAAAGCCAAAAAAAAAGTAAGAAATTTGGAGATAGAAACAGAAAAAATGAAATGAAAAAAAAAAGAAGATGGCGAATGGGGGAACGATAATAATAAAGGGCGGGGAGTTCTAAAATTTGTAAAACACCAAAGAAATATAAATTGAAAAACATATTTTTAAAAAATCAATATACGAAATAAATAAAATAACAAGAAGAAAAAAATGGCGGGAAGATCAGTCGATTTAATAGGAATCTTGGGATTAATAAGATCCACACATTTATCCTGGATGATTGGTTTCCTTCGTGATCCTCAAAGAAAACTAATTTGCTTCAACTCAATCGATGCGATGCAATAATTAGAGCGTGACCGACTTGGTATCAAATGAAAGACAGAGTAAAAAATTTATTAAGCGAAATGTTTGGCTCAGTACCAGGTTCCACCTCGCGACCCCCTGCTATCAGTTCGTGTCGAGAGGTATTATTTCACCAATTGTCTTCAACGTGAGCTAACGATTAGACAACCTGATTAATTTTGTAATTAAGCATACGCTTAATCGAGGTGTTAGATGAAACTGATTCGTTTTGAAGCGAGAATTTCGGATCATTATTCACGAATATCCCTTTTCTCCAATCGGCGATAAAGAGATCCCGAGCATCATGCATGCAGCATTTAGATTATCAACTAAGTGCTGAGATAAATGGCACATTATATTTCCGTGAGTTTTTGTTTGTTTTGTTTTGTTTAACTTCAATATTAACATTAGCACAAAATTAAATATAAAATGAGGATCAATAAATTTATTATTTGAATTATCATTACTGTCATTTTTTTTTCTTACAAGGTGGTCACCACTTATCAAGAAAGACACTCGGAGATAAGGGTTATTGCGTGTACAGTACGTTAGTGTTGAGATTTGATAAAGTGTCTTACTAAGACATCCAGACCATAGTCAGGTGGGGAACAGACAAACCGAACAGAGTTCCACAGGCGTGCATTTCTAAGAAAAAAAAAACTTTGTTCATGGAATCTACGTTTTGGTTTTGGCAAAGATAAAACGTGAGGAAAATGGTTGACAGTGGTTTAGCTAGACGGTTGTTTTTCGTGAAAGATTGGCGAGGGGAGACCAAGGATTGGAGCCCAGACGCTCACTTGCCATGGAAGTAACGATAAAACAAAGGCAGGCTCGCAACGCCTTTCCTGTGGAAGAGAGGTTGCAGGATAGACAAAAGGGCATGCCCCACTAAGTCACGAAGCCTATTTTGTACACTGTCAAGGCAGGATAGGCTTTTTTAGCAGCTCCTGTCCAGATGTGTCAGCAGTACCCATCCTTGGACGTACTTAGCTTTTGTTTCGATCGATGTAAACTCCCGTGTATCTTGCCGGAGTGGGGATTATTTTTCGTGCAGATTTCAGAGTTCTAAAGAAAAAAATTTCCGAATTCAAGTTATAAATTATCGAGTTCTATCGAAAGATTACACAGTTATGCAATATGCACTTGTAACAGAGCGCATATGAGCACATGTGAAAATATATCCAGAAGCTGTAGGACAGGTTGTCTGCAAGATATTAGCAACAGTAGCAGAAGAAGTCCATATTACAATTAGGAAGTGCGCAGGCTTGCATGACAAGAAAAAAGCAAAAGGACAGCACGTTGTCAGATAGAAGGAAAGTCCACCCGGTGAATATGGGCGTGTTACTTCGATGGCCAGAAATGTCTGACTAATGACAGCGTGAGGCGGGAGAAGAAATAAGAACGAGCTGGGTGAAATAAATGGGTGGCTCGTAAATGCGGCGGGAAACTTATAAGCTGGTGTCGAGATAGCAGAGTTGTGTTAATATTATAGCAGGCGAAGTTAGCAGTTGGAAAAAAAAAAAACAAGAAGCAGCCATTGTAATGGCAAGAAATGTTTATTGCTAAAATAAAACAAAGCTGGATATATTTATTTTTCTTTGTTTGTTACTGCAATGTTACAAACCTCAAGAAGGTTGGGGGTTACATCGGCTGAACCATTGTTCGAATAACACTTACAATAAGAACAGTAGTTTTAACATTTCTAAATAATTCCATGTTTAATTATGAACTTTGGCTGCTTTTTTATTGGAAAGTGATTATGCAGAAATTGCTACATATTTGAAAATTACTGAGTTAGATAAAGTATATAATTTCTTACTACATTCTTGCTACATGCATTTTTGACTTCTAAAATCATGATACAACAAAAATAAATAGTAAATAGTTGACCGAAACATGCTCTTGAGTGTGTAGCAATATATTTCTGCCTATGTAGACGAAGGTATATATATATATATATATATATATATATATATATATATATATATATATTTATATATATATATATATATATGTACCTTCGTCTACTTCGGTATTGAGCACTCGTATTAACCTCGTTAAACTTCCTTTGTTACTTAACCTCTGAAAAACAATATATACAGCTTTATTGCAGTGCAGATTTCGTATTTATCCTTATTTTATATTACATAAAACATATAATAATGATTTTAAAAGTTAAAAAAAAATGGCTCCTTCGCCACTAACGAGAAACGAAACCGAAACCGAAACATTCAACTTACGATTTACTTTTTCTTTTGTCGTTAACGCCTGAGCTATAAAATCATGTTTGCTGCAAGGCTGAAAATTAAAACATGAACCAAAAGCTGTTGCATTACGCATTTATATTCGTAATAACTTGGTTCAACCGTCCCAAGGCAAATTCTCTTTTTTTTATTTTCAAAATTTGCACTAATTTTCCTCGGCAAAAACATAATTATAAAGTTTTGCACGCGTTAATGCCTGTAGTCAAAATACTTACAGATAAGGTTTGTAAGCATTTTTTAAACATATATGTGTACTCATACATAAATATATGTAGAAAGAGGCTTATGCTTACCATAGTCTTTTTACGCAAATATTACGCAAGTATAAATCATGTAAAATATTTGCAGGAGTATAATTACACGTAATAGTTAAAGATTATCAAATTCTATGAAAAACGAAAAAAACTAATAGAGAAAATAATAAAAATAAATGTCTAAAAAATAAAAGAAACTAGATCCTTTCAAGATGAAGTCATTTCCACGGCCCATGTATACATATTTTTTTCTTGTTATCTGAATAGAAAAAAAGGTATTTAATATGAATAATGATAATAAAAATAACTAAATATATATATATACATATATATATATGTATATATATATATGTATATATATATATATATGAAGTTATGACAAGCTACACAGTATATTTCACGTATATATATATATATATATATATATATATATATATATATATATATATATATATATATATATATGTGTGTGTGTGTATATACGTTTTATTTTTTATTACCGTATTTTTCTGTTTAGTTACATTATTGTTTCAGCTACACGATCGTTTTTTGGCCGCCAGGTAGCTTCCTCAGACTTTTACAGAAATCTTCGTTTATGGTGGAATGAAAGAGAGGATGGTGTCAGAGGAGGTGCTATATATATATATATATATATATATATATATTATGTCAGGGAAGGTGATATAATAACACATATATATATATATATATATATATATATATATATATATATATATATATATATATATATATATATGATTTAAATAAAATGCAAATGTCGATGTTGAACAATTATTTTAATTTAATGTAGTCAGAATGGCGACTCGGTCTTTTGTTTTTCAAGATCAATATTTCCAAGTCAGCGCGGCGTAAGATAACCTGGGTCAAATTGCAAAAGTAAATAAATACAAAGAGACGTCGACTCGACACGCTTCTTTCCTTATCTCCACTTGAGCAGGCCAAAAACAAAAGCGCAATGATTAGTTTCGACCTGCTCTCTCACCTGATTATTGCGAGGTACACAGCGAGTTTTCGTGTCAAAGTCACCGAATTAAGCCGGTTACAACTCCCGCGCTCCCTTTGATGTTTTCGCCAAGTGAAATCAATTAGTTCAGCTCAAGGCTCAAATCTGGCAGCAACAACATCGAGAGGATCATGTTGACGAGGCGAGTCCGCGTTGGTTAAGAAATGGGATAGAGTTAGAGTAGTTTAGAAAAAACAAAAGTGATGATAAAAAACAAGATGGAGAAATGTTTAGAGTATAAAAATATAAAAGCGGTATAAAGGAAATAAAACGAATATATATATATATATATATATTATATATATACATTTATATATATATATATATATACATACATACATATCTGTGTGTGTGATGAAGATTACTGAAAGTAGTAGTCTGACAAAATAGATAAATAAAAAGGAACAAACCGAGTTAAGTATTCATCATTTATTTTCAGAGACGAAACTTTGATAAACATGTAACTCGGTGTGTTCCTTTGTATTTCTCTCTCTATATATGTGTGTGTGTGTAAATGTATATATATATATATATATATATATATATATATATATATATATATATATGGGTGTGAACATATACATACATATATGTTTGTGTGTGGGTGTGTACTATTATACAAAAAAACACTTTGTGTATGTGTAAGTGTTCCTTCCTATATAGATTCTGAAACAGCTGAGCCTATCTTTTGCAAATTTCACATAAAGGTAATTTATATGTACGGCAGTGTTCTTTGATATGTTTGTACAGAAATTCTTCCGATGAGTATCGAAAATTGTAAAGTTCTATCCTAAAAATAGTCTTTCTTTCTCATAGGTAATAAATAATTTGACAGGAGAATATTTACTTTACACCGGACAACGAAGATAATCCTCTGCAAATCCAAGAATATGTGATTGTAAGCAAGGATTTTTTTTCTAAAGAAAACAGAACAATTGTGATCTGGAGATATATTTCAGTTATAGAGTAGTCGTCTACCGATAGAATCGTACTCCTGTTCAATCCCGAGTAAACCTCACCATTTTGTTTTTTTCTTAGATTTTTTTTCCTTAGATAACAGAAGAGGTATCAATTAAAATCGCCGCAAACAATTTCTTTCTTTGGACATTTTAAACGTAAACATGAATAAGACGCGAATTTCTCCAGGGGTTTCATCGTCAAACCAGAATATTAGCTGACGTACTATAGTAAACAAACAACGGATATGGATGAAGAATATTATCGTTAGTTCTTAATATTCTTTTTTTTTTTGATTGGTGAAATAGTTCGCCAGGCAAATTATATCATGATAAATAGAGGAAATATTCTGAAATAATACATACGAAATTTGCATAAGTAAAAATATCATTTTTAAGCGTATAGTACGGGTAACGCCGGGTGTGTTGCTAGTATATATATATATATATATATATATATATATATATATATATATGAATTTATAAAATATATAGGGCGATTAAGCTACACAGAATATTCCACTTTACATCCACTGAAGAATCCTAGAGTGGATGAAACGCGGAATATTCTGTGTAGCTCAATCGCCCTATATATTTTACAACTTTATATATACATATATATATATATATATATATATATATATATATATAAATATATATGTGTGTGTATGTGTGCGTGTGTGTGTATATATGTTTGTATATACACAAATATATATATATATATGTATATATATATATATATATATATATATATATATATATATATATATATATATACGTTTCTGTTTTATTCGAAATAAGTGTTTCTATTTAATCTATCAAATTCTAGGGTAGGTAATGTTTTGATTTTTTCAATAGACCTAAAACAGTATATATATATATATATATATATATATATATATATATATATATATATATATATATATATATATATATATATATATATATTCCAGATACGTACTATTCAAAATAAGTGTTTTTTTTTAATCTATCAAATTCCTGGTTAGGTAATGGCTTCATTTTTTTCAATAATCTTATAAGAATATACACATATATATATATATATATATATATATATATATATATATATATATAATGTTTATAAATGTATGTATGTATGTATATATATATATATAATGTTTATAAATGTATGTATGTATGTATATATATATATATATATATATATATATATATATATATATATATATATATACACTTCATCATTTGTGACAGTGATCGATTATTGATTTTGGATGACTGATTTCTTTGTTTGTTGTTTTGACTGGGCGAAGAAAATTCGATTAGGCGTAAAGTCACCATAGGTCATCGATCTCCAACTTCGTCTTACATCGACAAAAATAAAAAACAACAACCGCATCGCAGTATTTGTCTCGAACGATGTTATTTCCTTCTTTTTATCCCTATCCAAATAGCAGCTTTATATGGTCTCACCAGGGACCAGCGCACGGTAAAGAAACCTAGTTGCAGAGTTTCCCCACAATATTCTATATTTCAAGCTGAAATATTCGTAGGATAAGGTGAAAAAATATTTAAGATATTCAACGCATTTCATAATACTTAGTCTTATATTGAGATTCACTATTATACACAATGTTTTGAAGGTTGACACTGCAAATGAATATAATCTTCTGTATGTATAGGTTTGGAAACATATATTCCCTAGTTAAATAAGTCACTGAAACATACTGACAAAAAGGTGCTATTCTTAACATTCACCAAGTATAATGCGTTTAATAGCGCACTATATATATATATATATATATATATATATATATATATATATATATATATATATATATATATATAAACAAACTATACTTCATTTGATTGGCATTTTATTCTTCTATTATTTTACCTTTTCATATCTGACTTTTAATGTAAATATTCTAGTGTCCACGTCAATTTAAAAAAAAAATAACTTCAAATTGAGGAGGCAAAAAGAAAGTCCGCACAATGGATTTTTATTTTTATTTTAAAGTACCTGTAGAACATTAATGCAACAGAAATACAACAGGAACCCACTGAACCTGTTAATATTTAGTAGCATAGCACTTCTGCAATTTGACAGCCTGCGAGTTTTTGGGGATTCATTTAATTAGATTGTAACAATACTCCGGATAAACGACAGCCCAATTTTCTTTAATTTTCGTCCAAAATTCTTCCAAATTTGAAATTTAATTATTGCGTAGTTCTTGTTTGATTTGATAGGATTTGGGTCGGGAGATTGTGCAGGACAATCCAAACACGGAATATCATGCTCTTCCTGGAACCTCTTGACATTGGCAACTGTGTGAATGGGGGCAGCATCCTACATTAAGATAGGATTATCATCCAAATTCCGACCAAAGTAGGGCAGAAAATGTCAAGTAAACATATTAATGAACTTGGTCGTATTAATTCGACCTTGCAAGCAAACTATAGGTCCTGGACCATTTCTACTAATAATGATCGATACCAAAACTGAACCTCCACCACCTGGCAGCGTTGAAACTGACCACCTGGGATAAAATTCTTCGTCTTTCCTCGGGCGGGCGTACTGCCTACCATCACTGGTTAACTTGCTTTCGTCGCTAAAAAGAAGTTTTGAACAATATGAAGAGTCATGACCTTCACTGCATCTGACGCAGTCCAGACAGCACTTTCTGTTCTTTACAAAAATCATTTCATTTGTCTTGCAACATATCCTCGCAAATTAAATTACTTTAATTTGTTCTTGACAATAGAAAGAGAGCCTTTATAACAAGATTGCACTGTTGTTGGATTTCGGGAGCCCTTTAAAATCTGTTTCTGTGGCTGTGGATCTTGATAGCATTGTCTTCCCTGTTAGAAGTAACTCTAGTACGACGAGATCTAGGTGTATTACGAACACTGCCAGTGTTTTGGTGCTTTTGCACAGTCTTGCGTACCGTTTTCTCATCACATTTCAATCTGCTGCAAATTTTTCGATTGGATAAACCAGAAAGGTGGAGATACATGAGCTCCTGACGATCACTAAGAGAAAGTCGTGGCATATGGGCCATATGTTACTTTGTATAACCTGGAACTACAACAATTTCGATTAGAGATGCTTTGTTGCCTGTTGGTGAATATTTTAAACTGATTTAGGGGTGACACTTTAACCTGGTTTATGCGACTTCTTTACTGCGGACTTAATTTTTGCCGTCCCAATTCAAAGTTATTTTTTTAAATTGATGTGAAAACTAGAATATTTCAATTAAAAATCAAATATGAACAGGTAAAATTATAGAGGAATGAAAGGCGAATCACATGAGGTATAGGTTGTTTAAACAGCTATATTAAACTTTGCTTAAATGTGCAGTTTTTGAAAAAATTAAAAGTGCGGTCTTTCTTTTTGCCGATACTATATATATATATATATATATATATATATATATATATATATATATATATGTAGATGTTGGGTTTTTTCCATAGGATCCCGATTTCAAACCTTCATGGGTCCTATTTTGATGGGGTACAGACGACGAAACACGTGTCAGTGGATAATATATATATATATATATATATATATATATATATATATATTAATATATTTATTTATATGTATGTATATTTATATATCAATGTTAGCAAAAAAAAGTGGTAGTAGGTAGGCAGGCTCGAATCCGTTCCGTGAAGGAGGAAAGAACGTGAAAAAAAAAACATCATGACGTCTATGCCGTTGTGCCCATCGCTACACCAGAAGCGGTGAAGGTTTAAATTACGGCTAATCAATCGAAAACAGGGGATGACTTTCGAAAATATTAAGGAAAGAGTCGAACCCTCCCTGTAGCAGATTGTCCAGTTGAGAGTAAAAAATAATGTGTTTTCTCCAATTTTTCGATAAATGTCGTCAAAAGTGTCACGATTTTAAAACGATACCGATCATGGGAAAATCCGTCGCATTTGTGGCAAGTTTTAAGCACGTTTATATGCATATATTCCAACAGAAAGGTGAGATTTATATAATAGAGAACTTTCCATTTCTTGTAATTAATAAATTTACAAGAATTCTTTCGAAGTCTTGGTTTCAGTTTCGATTACGACTTATGGGATTAAAGTCATCTATTTTGTTATAAATTCTTTTACAAAGACTTCTTCATAATTTTGGTTTGGGTTTCAATTCTTGCTGAAGGAACTCAAGTTATATATATATATATATATATATATATATATATATATATATATATATATATATATACTAGCAAAAGTACCCGTCGTTGACTGGGTTCAAAAACATCCTACAGAAAATGGATTCTGATTTATGAAAGTACTAGCGAGGGGTACCCGGCGTTGCCCGGGTGTTTGTAGGGGTGTGTGATGTTAAATAAAAAAAGAAACTGGGGGAGGAGGATCGAAGCCGAACCCCTGAGGCGAAGTTTTAAAATACAATCGGTCAGCCAGAAGTGAAAGATGTTTGAAAGTCGTCTCGCGTTACGACGACGACGATGACGATGTAAGCATTGTTATAAGCGAAGTAAGAAAAGAAAATAACCTTTTAATTAAGCGGGGGGGGGGGGGGTAAAACACAAAAAATACGTAAAATGTAACGAACGATTAAAACAGAAAAACGAACGAACGTTACGTGAAAAATGGCTTAAATAATACAGGGTTCAATATTTAAATATAAACAATAAAAATAAACATCTCTCACCACGATTCGAACCCAAAACGTTTAGATAATGAACCAATGCCTTAAGTACCTGCGCTAAAGTTGCGTATATTAAGTTTTTTCGGTTTATCAACTATTTAAAGTAAATCAGGTCACGACGTTATCTGACGCATGCGTTGTTGACCCTCCCCCCTGTCGATTTCGGGGTGAAAAAGTTAACGTTTTCCTCGTTTTTTGTCTAGACATCACACTCTCTCTCTCTCTCTGTCTCTCTCTCTGTTTGCGTCTCTCTCACTCTCTCTGTGTTTGCGTCCCTCTCACGCACCCTCTCTCTCTCTCTATCTCTCTCTCTCTCTCTCTCACTTCGTCTTCCTTACTCTAAAGACTGGAAAATGGCGTCTGGCTGTTTTTATTTTTAAAAACTTCGTTCGTTAATACTTTTTATAAGCGTTTTTTTTTTTACTTCACATGTCTATCTTCTAATTTTTCGTTTAACTATCGTATCTAACTATTTTGAATGTGGTAATAACTTTGGTAACGTTGCCATAGCGTAGAAGTTCATAGTTTAGCTTTAATTATTTTTTTGCCGATAACAACATTTTTAAATGGTAAATTAAGACCGCCGTTAGAGCTTGCTGACGTCAAGATCACGTGACAGGACTCAGCGGGTTTTAAATACAAGTTAAACCAAAATAAACGACCGCGTGTATACTTTATGTAGAAGAGTTGACGGCCGTATTTTTTGGGCAGTTATAAATCGATTTAAAAATATGTAATGTTTAACATTAAAATGTCACTTTTGAGGGAGGGGAGCTCCCCCTGCAAAAAATTGATCAGTTGACGCACTTCTGATGGTCACTTTGGGCCAATTTTTCGATATTTTTCGTCCGGAAGGTGGGGCTTTCATATGAGACCAAGTTTTTTTTAATTTTGTTGTGTCTGTCGAAAGTTTTAAACAGACACACAAACATACATACATACACACAAACATACATACACACATTTTCGATTTTATATGTATAGATGATAGGTTATGAAAAGGAAGGGTTGTAAAGAGATAGCTTCGAACTTGGGGGTATCAAAACAAAGCAAAATAGGATGAAAGTAAAACTAAAATAGATAAACCCCATAATTTATTATACCATACCTGTTCAGACTGAAACACTTATCACAATATTCTGTGGGTTTATATTAAAAACCTTGTTAAACTTGTGAAATATGTTCATTCTATGGAGGTCAGGCGTTAACGAACTACTCATAATTTTATTATATTATATTTCTTCAAACTGAAACATAATTATCAAAGTATACTTACGCAGATAGACATGAAAAGTCTTTATTAAAGTGTGTGCCTATTTCAAGTCTATTGAGGCAAGGCACGAACGCAGACCCCACAATTTTATTATCCTATCCTTATTTAAGTTGAAACATACTTATACACAGGAGTCTTATGTACATCTATATTAAAAACCCTTGTAAAAGTGTTTTTTTCATTTTTACATTTTTCATTTCAAATACTTTGGGGGCCAGGCCCGAACGTACACCCCACACTTTTATGAACGACCGTTCTGCCAGATCAAACATACCCATTCCTGTGTCTCGATACATCTTCTATCATTATATGCTATCAGTTTTCTGAAATAGTCAAACAGAACTGATAAATAGTGAAAACTTGAAGTATTTGCTCAATACTATTGCAGAGCAAGTATATATTTTTTTATGTTACTATCTTTTTATCTGTTTAGTTACACATGTTTGCGCTACTAGACGGTGTTAGTGAATTTAATATATATATATATATATATATGTATATATGTGTGTGTGTGTGTGTGTGTGTGTGTGATATTAAGGCAACAACCCCTCAAGACATCACATCATAAGAAATATCATCAAAAGATAAGTTCTTATATTTTAAATAATGACCTTCCGCCGATATATATATATATGCATATATATAGATATGTATTCTATATATATATATATACACACACACACACATATATATATATATATATATATATATATATGCATTATTCATACGTATATATATATAGTTAGAACAAAAAGAGGGAGATAGAATTACAATTGATAGTGTGACTGCATATCTAATTTAGGTTTCTTTTATATTTCCAACTCGACTTTTGATTCGTTCGCATTTAAAACAAAAGAAGTCAAAAATTGGCGGGAAGCGCTAATTAAAGATCAAAGCTTTTTGCGAAAATAAAATTGGTTCATTTTTCAATTCAGACGCGTTTTCGTAATTCTTCAAATTTCTTGGACTATTTTCGGTTTTCGGTGCCGCTTTTAGCGTATGCTGGTGTTTGGTCATTATAAAATTATTGGAGAATGTCCGAAAGTATGAAAAAGAATAATTTCATAATTCCGCTTTTTTTTCCGCACAGCCATTCAAGCTGGCGTATAATTATCGTCGATCTGGACTGTTGGCGCATCAAAATGCGCTTTAGTTTCTTTCTAAAACGATAGACGCAAACCAAACAAAAGTTGGCGCTTAAAAATATATAACGGTATTTACTTGCACTTACATAACATACAGCGAAATAAGCATAAATTGGAACTCTTACTGACAGTTAAATATTATAAAAACACAGATTACTGAACAATTGCTGATAGTTTGTATTACAAACTAGCGGGGGTACCCGGCGTTGCCCGAGTGTTTGTTTCCGGGACGGGGGGGGATTTTAAAAAAATGTTATGGTAGGTAAGTAGGAAGGATCAAACCCGGAGTCATGAGTAAAAGTAGGGAAATAAAGTGTGAAAAAAAAAACAAAAAAAAAACATCTGCAACGTTAACAGTTCGGCCACCAAGAAAAGTCCATTCCAGTTGTTTAGGAAAAAAAAAAAACGACTACGGTAGGTCGGCGCGAACGTGAAAATATAATGTGAATTGTCCAGCACGCTAACCACTACGCCACAGAGCACTGCAGCTTAGTTTAGTGATTTTAAATAACTTCACATGAAAGAACTACGAAGCCAAACCGGTGTTCTCTTCTAAACTGTTCCTTGTGAACGATCCCCAAACGGTGTTAAGTGGTGGCAGGGGGAGGAGGAATTTATTAGAGAGAAAATATTTTACCACTTCCATTGATTTTAACCGATTTTGGCCGTGACTTCTCAGCAGAAAAAGTATAGAAATCTAAGATTATCGAGGAATTTGAGAAATAATAAGCCTATAACTCACCTCAGATATTGTTCTGCCGTTTGTGCATATTATATTTGCATGAAATATCTTGATTTTTAATCCTATTAATGTCAAAATCAGACTGGAAAAAATGAGTTCATTTTATTTATATATAGATAGAAGAATAGAAGAGATATTTTTACTAAAAAAAATTTAGATAAAGAGGGGTTCCCGCATGCGGTCATAATTGATAATACTAATTAAGTCCATGCTTCAAATTCTTGGTTGAGCCCAATAGAATGACAACAGGAAATGAAAACTGTTATGCTGTTTATCTGTTGTCATATCTTGCTTTAGTCGAAGATGTCAGGAGTCAAAAATGCCTCATTTTGGGACTAAAACTTTATATCTACATACGATATAGATATAAATAGATATTCAAATGTTTCTATTAGATCCGCCTTTTTCTCTCAAATGTCGTCTTAGTAACGATTAATATTAATTAATAATATTTATAACCTTACTCTCATTAATTTATCAGTTAACTGTATAATCTATATATATAAGGCAAAATGTGTGTCAGTGTGTGTTCGGCAAAGGTTTTTGGAGGTGGGGGGCTCTCGGTGGGGGTCACTCATTCTTAAAAATTTATATATGCTTACTAGATTAGGATATCTACGATTTACGAATGGAGGTCGCGTCTATCTTTTATTTTAGCGGGTTTTACCAGCTATTTTCGGGATATTTCTCACTGTAGGCGTGTTTCGTTTGATTTCCCGTTTAAAAATGAAACTGATTTTAAAAATATCGAGCCGCTATCCTCCGTGGCTAGCAGATGTCGACAGCAATCAGCTTTGATCACTGTGGGGGATACCCCTTCATCATCTGGGCTATTTATTAAAACAATGCCAGAGCTCCCTCTTCTTCCGGGAAGCTGATTTCCCCACCACGGCGGGAAGAACTGGCTTCCAGCCAAAGTTAAGTGTGTAATTTCAATTCTCCTGCGTGAACTCATTCACGTTCATTTTCCGCATGTCAACTTATTAATCATTAAATTAGAACACGATCAATTCCTGCCCCGTGGTGGTCGAGCGGTAATGTGCAAGGTTCTTTTTCGCTTTTTGTTCCATCTTCGCGTTAAGGCTTTGGGTTCCAGTCTACCTGCCTATTAAAACTTTTTTTTCTCACACCTTTGAAGGCCCGGGCATAGATTATCATTCCCGCTAGTGTATGCTATAAAAGGCAAGATGGGCTCACACGTTTGTGTATGTCCGCATAAGGCTTTTCGGTGGGGGTTCTCGATAAGGTTATTATTTTGGAGAAGTTTCCTTATTCTCCCTTAATCGTAATATCTCCAATTTGCGAACGGACATCATC
Source organism: Euprymna scolopes (assembly GCF_053919585.1). Taxonomy (NCBI): domain Eukaryota; kingdom Metazoa; phylum Mollusca; class Cephalopoda; order Sepiida; family Sepiolidae; genus Euprymna; species Euprymna scolopes. Next base: position 4,844,627 of record NC_136516.1, read on the forward strand.
TCTATCTTTTATTTGGTCGACTTTAAATAACATCCTTAGTTTCCAGTGTTTGTTTGTGTTTTTCGTAAAAATAAAGCGAAACTGATCGAAGCAAAGTCTTCAGCCTGACTTTCCTGGCCCGGACGTCTTGAAGGTAATTAGCTTTAATCACTGTGGGGGAAACCTTTCTATCAGACAATTGCTGTTCATTTGGACACTGGCAGATCTCCCCCTTTTTGGGGTTGGGGCTGGTTTTCCCCAACATTGGGGGAAACAAATTCACAGAAAGCTGAAAATTTAATTGGCTTACAGCCAGATTTACGTTTCGCTATCCGCTATGGCGTAATTGTTCACATCGCGAAATTTCAACACTTTCGATCGCGTCATGGCGTAGCGGTAAGATGGAACGTTTTCTTTCACTTTCTTTTCCGCCTTCGCGTCGCTGACTCGAGCCTGCCTGACTGCCTGCCTGCTAACACTTTTTCTTACACCTCCAAACATCCGGGCAACGCTGGGCACCTCACTAATAGTATATATTTCTTGTGACTCCTTTATTTTACCTGATTCGAAGACACGAATTCATCTAGTCTGGTTCAGTACACCGCGCAATGCTATTACAATGGGCGAAATTTGCACGATTCCTTGTATAAACAAGCCTTGGAAGCAATTCTGAAGGATCCCAATTTGGCTGTGAATAATATGCTTTTTGGAATAAATAGTTAGGGTTTATCGTTAAGTAGGAATGTGCTTTTACCAAGTTATCCTAACAAAAGCCTGTTTATGGAGATCTAAGTTACCTAAAATATTGTCCAGCAGCTACTGAAATCCTATGCAAGTTTTTATCAAGTTATCCGGCTTTTTTATAAACAGGAGAACGTTGCTAAATAACCCAACGGCTAAACCAACAACAAAAATGGCCGACTCATCGTCGCGTGAAGCGAGGCGACAATTTATATGATACCGATATACATGGCAGAATAAAAGGTTATACAATGTTTCTACAGCATTGCCCGTTTGTAAATAAATTTCACGCATAAACAAGGAATAAACATAAATGCATATTTAGAGTACGTATATTATTATTTTTATTATTAGTAGTATTATTAGTATTATTAGTATTTTTATTATTATTATTATTATTATTATTATAATTATTATTATTATTATTTTTATTATTATTAATATTATTATTATTACTATTTTTATTATTATTATTATTTTTATTATTATTACAATGTTTATTATTATTATTTTTATTAGTAGTATTATTAATATAATTATTCTTTTACTATTATTATTTTTTTTTCATGAACGTTTTGTGATGTTTTACACCGGCTTTTTCTCACTTAAGAGCAGAGATTTATACTAAATCTAGTGAGCATAGTCAAAAAGTCACTTAGATCGATAGCACCCAGCATAGGATGCTTGCTGTGCCAAGCAGAGCTGATTTCTGGAGTATGATGCTGTTGTACTTGATTCGTATAGAGATTGCTGTAGAGATTCGTATACAACCGAACTTTCGCATTTGATTTCCAATAGGTTCAACTGTTTCCCAATATCATCTGGAATGGAGCTAAGGGCGTGATGATTGACACAATTGAAGTTTTCTTATTCCACAACTTAGCAATTTCCACTTTCAGTTTCGATAAATCCGTAGTTGTTTAAATACTTTTTGCCTGTTCATGTTGTTTGGGCATTCATTGGTCTTTTTCGTTCACAATTACAACATCCAGGTGCCTGTGTGAAATATCTCTGTAACACTGAATCATAAAATCCAATGATTATTTTAAAACCTACAGGAACTAGTGTTTCATGATTTGACAATCATCGGAGCTGGAAGAGATTCGTATACGGCTAAACCTTCGCATTTGATTACAATTGCAGCGGCGTTACTCGTGGGTCCAAAAACGGAAATTAAACATCTATTTTGTTATCGACCAGAAATCGTAAACAGCATATGTGCAAGTTTATGCATTGCTTTTTTTTTATTTCAAACAAGACTGAAATTTAATAATCCTGAAATGGCTTATAATTATACATATTAAGAATTCGTTTTATATTTACATACACTACTCTCTGTTATGTTCTTGTAATCGTCAGTATATAAAGTTCTACTACTGCAACTTGTATGAATATATATATATATATGTACATATATATATATATATATATATATATGAATTAAAAATCAATACGAACACTATATAAATGTTTATATATTTTCTGTATTTATTTCCTATGTGTTGACGTGTAGGAATACAAAAGCACATATTTTCGACCGATCTTTCGATCTTCCTCAGTGTGAATGATGGAGACATCAGTGTAGGTCGAGCACAGGTATAGCCAATAAGGGTAAGAACTATTTGACTATGACTCTTCCAACATTTTTTACTTGGAATGGTCAGCAACTGGTGTGGTATCTATTCAAAACCAAGTTATTCATATAACTTGTTCATCCACGCATCTCATGAACATTCTCCCATATGTGAACAGACATGCATATACACCAGCTCACTGCCACATGTGCAACTTCACGTGCCCATATATACACAGAATACGCACACATGTTTATACACGCACGTGCATATACATCTGGATATTGATAAGCAGATGTAAGTGATAAGCTAAGAGGAATATATATATATATATATATATGTGTGTGTGTGTGTGCGTGTGTGTGTGTCTGTGGGTGTGTCTGTCTGGCTGTGTGTCTCTCTGTGTGTATGTGTGTGTACTAGCTGGATGTCCGGCGTTGCCTGGGTGTACAATACGCTTAAACATGATAATTTAATTTATGCAAATTGAGTATGTATCATTACAGAATCCATCCTCTGTTGAATATAAAACATTATAAGGAATAGACTAATTCGTAAAAAAAGTGAAACTTAAAATTAAAAATACATTTTTTGCATTAATGGCGAAGGCTCTGGAAAAACCACGTTGGCTCAATTATTTGCGCCAATTTTAAATAGCCCTTCTTTTATCGTAAACCAAACTCATTAATAAGAAAAAATGTTAATTAAATTGTGAGGTAGAGGCGAGCTGGAAGAGGATCTGTAATCGAATGTCTATCTATTGACCTATATCTCCAGTCGTCAATTATTTGTTACTTAAGAACAAATCATTTGCTAAGAGTTTAATATTTCCTTGCCGGTGTAATGAATAAAAATTCCCCTTTAAAAATTCTTCTTTTTATCTTTAAGAAAAAATATTTAAAGATTATATTTTTTTACAATTTCCGATATTAATCGGATGAATTTCTGTACAAAACATATCTAAGAACACTGCCAGCCATATAAAGTACAATTCTGTGAAGTGGAATTTGTAAAATATAAGCTCAGCCGTTTGGTAACGAATGAGGAATGAACTAAGATACACGTATACACATATTAACTTATATATATATATATAAATATATATATATATATATATATATATATATATATATATATATATATATATATATATATATATATATATATAGCATGACACCCAAGATGAATTTCTTTCCCCCAAAACACCAGGGTTATCCTGTACATAAAAAACGTGTTGTTGGTAACATCGAATTGAAACAGCATCCGATGAGTTGGTGAGAATCAGGAATTTTTTTATGAACACATAAAATCATAAAAATGGCATCCCATTAACGAAACGGCTGTAATGAAGAAATCCAAGATAAAATAAAAAAAGTTATTCAAAAAAGAAAAAATGTACGTCTTTGAATATCAACAAGTTTTGCCCTATATATATATATATATATATATATATATATATATATAGTGCAAAACCTGTTGATATTCAAAGACGTACATTTTATTCTTTTTTGAATAACTTTTTTTAACTAAACAACTTTTCTATATATATATATATATATATGCCTTCAGTAAATATATATATACATATATATATAAATATATATATATATATATATATATATATATATATATATATATATACTGAAAGGTTGTTTAGTCATCTTCCACCTCTTTCCCTATTTATAGAAAGAGTATCACTTTAATTTTGAAGGAAACTATGTACGGTTACCGATTCTAAGTGTCAGGATCCTTCTCCTGCGCGCAGTGAATTCGGGGCATTTTAATTAATTATATAAATACTATTTATCCTGATAAGCGCTTCATCTGTGTTCTGTAAGCACTTTGAATTAACGCTTATTTCACTATTTAACTGACCACGCTGCTCAAGCAATTAAATGATGTGGGGGGCATATAAAAGCGTTAGTATACAGGTTGGTCTCTGTGTATTGATTACTATTCAAAATTATGTTTGATCTATGTCGTTTGGTGTAATGTCCGTAGTATTTCCGTCTTAATCTCGCTCAGATTTGTAAGCATTGTTATTCGTCAAAAGAACTGAATTTAATTTGCTATATTAAGTATTGCCTTGATGGAGCGTAGTTAAATCGATCGCGACTAAACAGTGCCAGACCCTAAAACCAAGTCCGGTTCTTCTATGATTGCTCAGCATTAACTAGTATCACATTGGCGACCAACAAAATTCAGTAAGTGGTCGTTACCCTTTGCACCTATTTCGGAGCGAGTTGGAGAAACAGCAGGAGAAAATAAGCAAGGGAAAGCAATTTTACACTTTTAATAACGTAATAGAAAGTGACGTACGATCATGAAAATGCGTTGGTCATTATATCAAGCAAAAGTATATAGACGAAATAAACTAGTAGGTCTAGTTATACAAAAAAAAAAAAAAAAAACAGAAATGAGGAACGAAGATGACTGATGAGCCAATATTAAGAACAGGATGCTGCCGCCCGGTGTCGTTAAAGGTTCACGAAAAGATATTTAAAATAATAATAATAAAGAAGTTGCAAGTATTACGATGGTTTCTGCAAATTGGGATGGCAGATGTCGGTTCGTGAAACCGGAAGCGGATACAGACATCTTCTTTAGAGGCGAAAGAAGAAACCAATCAAAAAGAAGGCGTATGAAGTGAATTGTACGCGAGAGGTTGCAGCGGTTGATTTCACGTTCTTATCAAATATTAGAGGTCATAAAGAGACAGAATAATATTTAATGAGAAAGCCTTTAATATATATAAAGATGTAATAAGAATAAAGACATAAAATCAAATATGGAAAGCACTCTGATGAGAGCATGCCTCCGCGAAAGTTCAAGAATTATATTCATACTGAATTCCATATTAATCAGATTATAAAACTGAGATAATTTATATTAAGAATTACGATGGTTTTTCGGACTACTGTTGTCATCGTTAGTGTTATTCTCACAATGGTTTTGCCGATGTAACCTCTAGTCACGTTCACATTTTTTTTTTTGCACAGTGATCACCACTTATCAAGGCCCGGAAGCCACTCAGGGATAAGGGTTATTGCAAGTACATCACGTTAATGTGGAGATTTGAAGAAGTATTTACTTAAGGGGGCGGTTCATTAGGAATTTGTTAACATTGGACTTGAAGACATCCAAGTTGTAGTCCGGAGGGAAGCAGGCAGACGGAACAGAGTTCCACAGGCGTGCAGTTCTAAAAAAGAAGCTTTGTTCATGGAATCCGCGTTTTGATTGCAGCACAGGTATCTCATTGATGTTTTTAGTCCTACTGTCGACTCCAGGATTTTACACAGTATTCGAAGCGAAACCCTTCATTCAATTCACGAAATAAAATTGTCTCCCATAACGCATTAGCTAGTAGATGTGGAAGTGGAAGCCTCCGTTCAGTTTAAAAAAAAAAAAAACATGGATACCCCTGTAAGGGTAACTGCGCCTGTAATTATCAGGCAAGGGTAGAGGTACAGGATGAGTGGAACCAATGGCAACCCATTTTAGTACTGACCAGGCTTAAAGTTGCTTAACTTCAGTGATTTAACGAGAAAGGGGGTATCAACGTGATTCTGCCGTATAGCTAATACAAGGTTTAATTAATTCGCAATTGTGTTCTTAGTATACCCCACATGGGAACTCGAACGTTCAGTAATCAAAGGAGTGTCACAACTAAATTTTAAACCATACTTTTACGCCATGGCTTTTTGCAAACAATACAAGCATACATTTTAAAACTCTTAAAATAAGAAAATCAAATGCAATAATCGACTTAATATATTTTTAATTTACTACAAACTGAATATTTATTCAAATAAAAATAAAATTTTAAAAAATGTATCAAAATAACATCCCAAAGTATTATTTATTTTCAAAATTACTTTCCTCTAAATGCATGGGTGTTTATTTTTAAAACCAAACCATTTAAATATCTGGTGTTTAATTTAATATCTCAAAATAAAACGGATTAATTCCTAACGATAAAGAATCTTTTAAGAGTTGGAAAGCATTTAATCATTTAAACTGTAGAATAGATCATCATTTCCGGTCTTTAAATACTTAATAAATACTCATCAATTAGAATATTAAATTGTTGGAAATAATTGACTTGAAATAATTTTATGATGAGAGAAAAAATAATAATATTACGTAAACTAAGTACATTTTAGTTCTTATTTCGAGCTATAATATTAAACCAATCAAATACACTTTGTACGAAATAATGGTTTCGACCAAACGAATATGTCTTATAAAAGATAACAATAACATAATATCGAATATAATATGCCAAATTGAATCCATTGTGGCAGTTAAATGCAACGCACCCACCAAAATACTTTTTTCTAAGAATGCAAGAATATTGAAAATGAAAATTTAAGTTTGACTGTAACAAAAAACTGAAAGTATTTGTCAAATTATACACATAAGAATCCTATGTTAAAGCTATCTATATTCTCAGCAGAAATTGCGATTTCAAAGTAAACCAAACTAGTCCACAGAAAATGATATATCAAAGTAAACTATAACAATCCACAGACAATGATATGTTTAAGTTAACCATATATATACACGTAGAATGCTATGTACAGTTTACCATATCAGTCCACAGAAAATGATATGTCAAAGTTAACAATACCAAGACACCGAAAATGCTATGTCAAAGGTAACCGTACAAGTTAACAGAAAATGTGACGTGAACTTTAACCATATATGTCAATGGAAAATTATATGACAAAATTTACCATACCATTTCCTAAAAATTCTATGGCAAAATAAAAAATACTAATTCACAGAAAATGTTCTGTAAAAAACTTAATAACCTCAGTCAAATAAAAAATTCTTTGTAAAAGGTAAGTGCCAACGGAGAATGCTACGCCAAAGTTTCCCATACTAGGATAAGCAACATTTTATGTATGAGCTAGCCGTATTAGTCAAACGAAAATACTATGTCAAAATTACCGATGTCAAATAAAAAATCTATATAACAGTTAACTATTATAGACAAACAAAATGCTCTGCAAAGGTTAATCATATCAGTCAAACGAAATGGTGTATTAATGTTACCCATATACAAACTGAAAATGATATTTCAAATAAACCATTAGATACAAGCAAAAAATACTATGCGAAAATTACCAGCCCAATCAAACTCTGTGTATGAGCAAAACGTATCAGTCAAGTGAAAATGCTACGTCAAAATTAACCGCACCAGTAAACTAAACATTCTATGTAAAACTTAATCTATATCCCTTGCATTAAAATGTTATGTCAAAGTTACCATACCAGTAAACATTATATGATAAAACCGCTTCAATCAAATGAAAATACTATGCCAAAATAAATTATATCATTCAAATGAAAATACTATGTCAAAGTTAACCATTACAGTCAAATAAAAATTATGCGTCTAAATTAAATATATCAGTCGAATAGAAAATGCTATGTTAAAGTTAACCAGGTCTGTCAAATAAAAATTATGCGTCTAAATTAAATATATCAGTCGAATAGAAAATGCTATGTCAAAGTTAACCAGGTCTGTCAAATAAAAATTATGCGTCTAAATTAAATATATCAGTCGAATAGAAAATGCTATGTCAAAGTTAACCAGGTCTGTCAAATAAAAATTATGCGTCTAAATTAAATATATCAGTCGAATAGAAAATGCTATGTCAAAGTTAACCATTACAGTCAAATAAAATCATGCGTCTAAATTAAATATATCAGTCGAATAAAAAATGCTATGTCAAAGTAAACCATTACAGTCAAACGATAATGCTTCATGAAAGTTACGCACATCAGTCAAATCTAAATTCTTTGTCGGAGTTTACCCCATCAGTCAACTAAACATCATATGTCAAATTAACTATACCAGCTAAATTAAAATTCTATGTCAAAATCACAATAAAATTAATACGAAATTGCTATATTAAAATTAAGCATTGGTAATGTTTATGATTGGTCAATATTATGCATCACATAAATTTTATAAACATTGTTGTTGATTTCCTTGGTACGTTTCTTTGTTTCTATTCCCCACCGGACGCGTTATCGGGATTATAGTTTTTTGTTTTTTGTCATAAGGTCTCCAGCAGACTATGTGTTTTGTAGTTGTTTTTTTTCGGTCACTTACAGCAAGTAGTAGTGATTCCATTTAAATTATCTTTATCTTTATTCTGCTTAATTCTATTCATTAAAAAACATCAATCGAGATTTAAAACTATGACATTAGATAAGGAAAAAAGAAAGAAAAAGATCATGACAAATAAGTTAGAATAGTAAAGAAATAAAAGATACTTAAAAACAGAATAAAGAATTCAATATAAACTAGGGCAAGAAATTGCATGGGAAGATGGTTGAAAAAATGCAGAAAACAAAGAAAAAACAACGTAAGATGAAGAAGAAGGAAATGGAAAACAAAATAGAAATTAATATAAATAAAATGCATTAACATATAAAAATTAAACATAAAAATCGATAACATGATATATTAACCATTATTTCAGAAAAAAAAACTAAATATAAAGCGACTTTCGCTTTGAGATAACCAAGATCGGCTTAATCGGATGGATTTGCACGGATGTTTGCCAAGATATGATGAAACCGAAAGACGATGGAGGAGACGAAGCATTCAGATGATCTCCAAATTCGTAAAAAAGTCACGAAGAAAGTTTCTGTCCTTCCATTTGTATGTGTCTATATCATTTTCTTAAAACATCCAACAATAAAAGGCACATAAAATACTGGCTTACTGTACAAAGAAATTACACCTGAAGAGATCGCAGGAGACGAATCTCGAATTAACACAATATACCGGATAACTTGTAAATGTAGTATAATCGTAAACTATGTTAAAAATGGCCATTATCAGATCAGATATTTTATTACATAGAAATAACACACACACACACACACACACAGGTATATATATATCCTTCTCTTTATATATATATATATATATATATATATATATATATATATATATATATATATATATATATACTAGCATTTCAGCCCGGCGTTGCTTGGGTGTTTGGAGGTGTATGCTGAGCAAAAAAAAAAAGAGTAAATTCTTTTTTAATTTGACGCCTATTATGACCCCTTAAAATTTATAGTTTCGGGCTCAAATCACTTTATTAAGTTAGATCCAGGTTCAAGGAACCTATATCTAAAATTTCAAGTGTCTAGACACAAAATTGTCGGAGGAGTTTGGTAGAGTTCCTAAAGGTCAAATCGTTGAAATTTGACCCCTTAACAGCCAAATTTCTGGCTGACACCCGTCACATCGAGTTTCCCAAATCTCAGTACCCGGTATTTCAAATTTCTAGTCTATAGACTAAAAATTGAAAGAGTTATTGTGTAGGGAAATGTACACAGACAGACAGACAGACAGACACGTTCACTTTTATGTATATATATATATATATATATATATACATATATATACATATATGTATATATTTTGACAACTCATTATTCAAGCACGTCTAATAGAACTCTACTGGCTTCTTTTATCCGATTTATATGTATATATATATATGGAGAGAGAGAGAGAGAGACGAAATAAAGACGAAACGTTGATGAACACATAATACGGTTTGTTACTTTTTATTTCTCTATTTTGTCGGAATACTATTTCCATTATATGTGTGTGTGTGTGTGTGTGTGTGTGTGTGTGTGTGTGTGTGTCAAAACATAGATTCCATGAACAAAACTTTTTTCTTAGAACTCTCTTCCGTTTGCCGGTTTCCCACCTGACTACAACTTGGATGTCTTCAAGTCCAACATTAACAAATTCCTTATAAATCGCCCCCTTAAGTAAGACACTTTATCAAATCTCCATTACTAACGATTACTACGATATTATCCCATTGGTTACTGTAAACGCAATAACCCTTATCCTCGAGTGGCTTCCGAGCCTTTACAAGTGGTTACTACCATGTAATATATATATATATATATATATATATATATATATATATATATATAGTCATACATATTAAGTACTGCTTCGTTGTATCACAACTCTTCAGTGTGGCTAGATATGAAATATTAAGGAACACACTTGAATGCGGAGAATAATACACATGAAACACATGCTTGAGCCAGACAACCTGCTGCCGGGACAAAACATGAAGACGCTTTATAGGGAACGAAAAACAATGAAGCTGCATATCAACAAGTTCTACATCCCCATTACGAATCCCCCTCCAATTGTATTCTCACCGTCCCCCATACAAAGAATGCGAAACAAAATAGACGAGAAGGGTCAAGGAGGAGGGAAAGACCGAGGATAGAGCGCTGACCAGACCTCCGCTGGACAAGCGCGAAGAGAACTGGGACCTTGGGGAAGCTTAGTGTCACTCAAATTCCAGTACAGACCAATGGCCGCTGCCAGCGGGAAATCAATGGTGAGAGGCTCTTGTGATAACGCAAATTCATTTGTAAATGCTATCGAAGGAGGTGGAGAGTGCTGGACGTCTGAGGAGACTTGTTATCACTCGGCTTCCAGGTCAAGGCACGCAATCAACATATATGTTGTGTAGTGGGGGTTTCATATTAAAAGAGAAATGATGGGGACATTCATATCAAAGAGATACGGCGGACATATATATATATATATATATATATATATATATATATATATATGATGATTGCAACGTCTTGTCAGACGAGTGCCACTCCCTCAGACATTTAAAATCCATGAGCCCAAATGCCTGAGGGAGTATCTATACAAAGATGATGTAACAGAGTCTTAGCTTTGTACGACAGCTAAGTCTCTCTCTCGGTTCAACATGTTGAGATCCAACAACAAGCAAGAGCAAGATAGCCAGCAACAAATTAAACTGCAGACCAGCTTAATGCGGGTACTGGTCTCCCGCTTTATGGTTTTTAAATCAGAGATTTGCTTCTCCTAGAAAGGTTGCCTTCACCACGGCTTACGGGAGCCCTCTCCACCCCAATACACATATACGCACACACACAAATATATACGGTGCTAGTTGGCCGTTGACCCAGAAAAAGAGTTCATTCGCCCTTTGGAAGGTCTTGTTTTTAATCCTCCAGGGAGACTAGCCGCTCTCCTCACCAAACAAGTCTGGTGGGGGAACCAGTTTAGTCGCCGGTGACCCGACCATATATATATATATATATATATATATATATATAAAATTTAAAGGAGATTAGAATAATAGTCTAAAGAGCTAAGTGTATTTTAATGTAACAGTGAAATTACTAGTTTAATTAAAATACAGGAAATGCTCGTTGTAATTTAGATATATAATAAGCTCGATAGTTAAATGTCCTAGAGCTAATTCAATATTAAGTAATGTGATTTACAATTTAAAAATTAAAAAAAAAAAATTAATTTAAAAATCAAATTTTAATTAAATTAAAAATCAGTTTCATAAGAAGGAACAACAACAAAGTCAATTTGACTTTGTTGTTGTTCCTTCTTATGAAACTGATTTTTAATTTAATTAAAATTTGATTTTTAAATTTTAATTTTTTTTTTTTTTTTATTTAAATTGTAAATCACATTACTTAATATTATATATATATATATATATATATATATATATATATATATATATATATATATATATATATATATATATATAACAATGATGAGGTCAGGGAAGAGAGACGAGAAGACATGTATACATATTACAGTTCTGTGATGTTTCTTCTTAACTCATATAGTGAAGATGATAGCGTGATAGATGCATAATTCTTGGAACACATATAGAGAGGAAGAGAGATACATATTCTTGGAATGGTTACACAATGTCCATAATAAGATGATTAACACATTACCTTTTAATTTGTGGCATGATAATACGAAGACAAACAGTAACAGATATCGATGGTGATTCTTTATTTCATTGGATTGGTCGAATGATGATGATGTCAGGAATTCACATTTGTTCTACGTTAGTAGGGGGTAGTCTTTTCATACCAACTCTTTTTCCTTGGTATCTCTTCTATCATTGTGTGAGGTCAGTTTAGTATAATAGTAAACCATATTGGAGCCTATTTGTGTACAGGAGGGCACAGTGTGACGTTGAGCTTTATATATAGATATAAAATTCAATGGTAAACATTTTTTTTCGTAATCGCTATTATTGCGTCATGCACGCGTGGGAGTCAAAAAACAAAATGAAATAAACGCGATAGCAAGTACCTAAGCCATGCAGGTCGCATGTTTTTAAACTGTTGTTCTTTTACGGTGTTTTTTTTAGTTCATTATTCACGTTTTTCAAGGCATAAATGATTGTATTAATGCATTTTTGTTTTTCAATACTATATAATTGTTCTATAAAAGTCTATAGTCTATATTGACTGCTTACTAACAGGGAGTTTTTCTTTAAGTAATAATCAACATGAATTGGTACAAGTATATTAAGGCTGCTGCAAAGAAAGCCGTCTTCATCTACCATGCTAGAACAGTATTAACGCCGTAGAGCATCCTATATCTTTACAAAGCAACAATTCGCCTATGCATGGAGTATTGTTTCCACATCTTAACCGGAACATCTTCCACTTCTCTTTCAGTCTTAGCTTCAAATCTAGTATGTGCTTTACTCCAG
>NC_136516.1:4862500-4865000 GCF_053919585.1 Euprymna scolopes
ATAATGGTGAAATTTTTCTCTTACAACAGAAACATTCATTTCGAATGTGCCTCTGTCATATCAAAGAAGTTAATAAAGGAGTGTGAAACGTTCGATGACCAGCATTCATTCGTGAGCAACGTCGTGTCTCCTTTCTGGTATATATATATATATATATATATATATATATATATATATATATATATATATATATATATATATATATATTATAATCCACTACAGTACTGTTTCGCTGTTTCACAGCTCATCAGTGCGGCAATACAGCAACTACATTAAGCCAGGATCGAAAATAATGAATAACTAACAAACTTATAAGAATATATATATATATATATATATATATATATATATATATATATATATATATATATATATATTATATAAATTGTTTTTTGTATGTATGCATTAATATTTATATCACAAACCTTTTTTTTTCTATTTGTTTAAAAAGAAAATACAACTTTATTATATATGAGTCGTGGAATTGCACAATCATTTTAATATATGCCTATAATTGTTACATCGGTTTTCTATTGGGGATAATCATCTTTAGTAAACTATTACATGTAATTATATCCATGCAGATATTCTACATGATTTATAATTGCGGGATATTTGCGTAAAAAGGTTATAATAAACACAAACCTCTTTTTATACATGTTTCTGTATGCGTATATATATATATATATATATATATATGTATATATATATATATATATATATATATATATATATGTAAAAAAAAAAACATTGACTACTATACTGCTCTGTCAGTGTTTGGTCGCTAAACATGAAACTATATATATACTGAGTATTCGAAACCATGCGAAACTTAATATGGTTTTAGCCGGGAAAATCGATTTTAAATGTGAAAATGAAAAAAAAAAATTGGAATTTGCCAGGTTACGGTAGACAGACGGTAATAGGAATATGCATGCGTAACTTAATAGCTATTATGTCATGTTTTAATTTTAAGCCTTGCAGCAAACATCTCTTCATAGCTAAGGAGTTGGCATCAAAGGAAAAATTAGATCGTAAGCTAAACGTTTTGGTTTCGATTCTCGGTGGTGACGCACGAGCCAATTTTTAAAAACTATTTTAATTATTACGACATATTGGATACAATATAATATAATGATAAATACGAATTCTGGATAAGTCAAAATATCATATTTAAGCCGATTTTACGACCGGGCAATGCGGGGACACCTGCTAGTATATATATATATATATATATATATATATATATATATATATATATATATATATATAACTACTTCATTTAATCACATAAATTAATATACGAAAGTATAATTTTATGCGTTTTTACTTAAACAGTGCTCAACACATAGGTTAAGTTAGGTAGTAAGTTGTAAAAATATTCCGTGAATCAGAATATTCCGCGTTTCCTCCACGCTATGATTCGTCAGGCTTATTACATTGTTTTATTTTTTATATTGTATTTGCGTTCGCTGAATTGCACATAAAAATCCTGTGAAACTCTTATTTCATTTTTACCGACGAGAAATCCAGCAAAAGATAATTTTATAAGCCTGACGAATCTTAGCCTGGATGAAATGCAAAATATTCCGCCTAGCTTACTTGCCATATAATTTTATAAATTACTATATATATATATACACACATATATGTATATATATAGTAAATTATAAATAAATATATATATATATGCCAATTAAGCTATATATATATATATATATATATATATATATATATATTTATATATATATATAATATTGGATTTTCATGTCCATTGCAACGTATAAGGTTTAAAAAGTAAATGTTTTCATTCATTCATGTCTTGGCCTTAGATAACATTTTAGTCCGGCAACAAATGGTTTGCCCCACATACGTTTTTTCTCTGTCCGAATTACTGTACATTAGAATTTTTTAAAATTCTGTCATCAGAAATTTGCAGGACATCACCAATCAACCGAAGTTACTACTTAATAATGAATGACTCATTTTTAGAAATATTGAATTTAATTAAAATTCCAACATTGAATACATTGTCTCGAAGATGCAGACAGCTTTTCTGAAAGACATCCAATTAGTGAATATGATGCCTGTATAGAGTTCAAGGCTCAGAGCTGTACCTGAGGGTTGAAATCACAACAGCCCGGTAAACCATGATTTTTGTGTCCAGGCGAGTACCTCGTTTAATCCACAAACGTTGACGAACTTTCCAAAGGCGGAAGTATCGTTAGCTATTCTGTTAACATATTATTCATCTAAAGACACACTCGGGTTAAGGAAACGACTTGATATAGTTTAGTGTTTTTCCGTCTTCAATTGTCTTACGCGACATCTCTGCTATTACACCTTCCGATTGCGTTTGAGTTTGAGCAGTCGTGATGCATTACGCAAATACACATAAATATTATATTTAATTCAAACAGAAAATGACACGTGTGCATTCAATTTTTGTTTTTTTCTTCTAAACTGTTCGTTTCTTGTATGTAAGCAAAAATATACTCGA
>NC_136516.1:4870000-4875000 GCF_053919585.1 Euprymna scolopes
AATGTTACATTTAAAAAATGGTGGGCATGAGAGGGTCATTATTGGACTTTCGATACTTGTTCCAAAACAAAAGACATATTAATACCAACCTAATTAATATCACCGCCCCATTTTCGCCTTGTTGTCCACACTACTAATTTTCCATATGTATATATATATATATATATATATATATATATATATATATATATATATATATATATATATATATATAATGAAAATTACAATTAGAATTAACCAAAATGATCCAAGATGGTAAAATTAAAGTAAATTATAAATATTAAAGAATTAATATTTATAAAATTATCTCAGCCAGATATAGAAGCTCGATAAAATCAAATAGGAAATAGAGCTTATAATATGAGCAAACAGTTAATGAAATATGTTAAAAACACTTTGAAATGAGTTAAAAACATATTTAATCTGAATAGGAAACACTAGATAAATGGATAGTCCTTAATCCGCGGGTTTCGAAGAAATACCCTCCTTCTCATCATAGGGTAGGAATTAGCAAAAAACGGGAAAAAATATTAATAAAAGAAAAAATAAGATGTGCTTTTCAGTCTACTTATGTTATGTCTCGGACGTAGAGTGAAAAGCACATCTTATTTTGCTTTTATTAATATTATTGGATTTTTTTTGATGTTTTCCTTGTACATATTCGTGTGACTTATTCCATGGATTTCTGCCTTTGGATTTTTATGGACCATCTTCTTCCAATTACAAGATTTCCTTGGATTTTACTTGTACAAATGAAAATTCTTTTAACTTCCTTGAAGTTTTACATTTGGATTTTACCGTCACTGGATTTTTTATCTTCCACCAGACTATCCATTCATGTGTAATCACCTTTTTCTTTACCATATTCCCTTTGCTTAACTTATTTTGTTTTCAAGTAAGATCTTTGACTTATTTGTTGTTCCATCAAATACTTCTGCATGCAAAATCCGATCCCACATTTTGCTAATGCCTACCCTCTGATGAGAAGGAGAGTATTTCTTCGAAACTCCGCGGATTAAGGACTATCCACTTATCTAGTGTTTCCTTTTCAGATTAAATATGTTTTTAACTTATTTCAAAGTGTTTTTATACATATTTCATTAACTGTTTGCCCATATATATATATATATATATACTATATATATATATATATACATAGAATATATATAGAGAGAATATATATATAGAATATATATATAGAATATATATATAGAGAGAATATATATATATATATATATATAGAATATATATATATATAATAGAATATATATATATAGAATATATACATATATAGATAGATAGATAGATAGATAGATAGATATACACTAGCAGAAGTTTCCGTCGTTGACTGGGTTCAAAAACAGCCTACAGAAAATAGTCTGTGATTGATATATATAGAGAATATATATATATATATATATATATATATATATAGAATATATATATATAGAATATATATAGAGAGAATATATATATATATATAGAGAGAATATATATATATATAATATATATATAGAATATATATATAGATAGATATATAGATAGATATACACTAGCAGAAGTTTCCATCGTTGACTGGGTTCCAAAACAGCCTACAGAAAATAGACTGTGATTGATGAAAGTATGATAGGTTATGAAAAGGTGGGGGTTGTAAAGAAATAGGTTTTGATACTCCAAAAATTTACCTAAGCAAAATATGATAAAAGTTAAGATAATTTTCGCGAAAATATATTTTTTATATCAACTTTGTTTCCATTCCTAGCCACGACTGACCAACAAAATGTTTCCTTACAAAGAGAAAATGTTATATATATATATATATATATATATATATATATATATATATATATATAATATACAAGAAATAAATGGTATCATAGTCAATAAAAGTTACTTTTATTGTAGAAAATTTAATTGGTTTGTGTTTTAAAGTAGTTTGTAAAAATATATTTTTTTTTTAATTCACGAACCGGTTTAAAAAAAATCAAAATTACAGCTAATTTGAAATGGAGATCCCCGTTTTCAATTTAAGAGAGTTCTGTTAACGTAAGGAATATTCATAAACATATTTTAATGTTTTCCGTTATTTTGTGCTTGAGGAATATTCGATTATGGCATGTGTAGTTTATGTATAAATTAATTTAAGTAGTTATCGCCTCAAATTTAGTTTTAATTTCGGTTCGCTGAAATTATTTTAAGTAAAGAGCATTAAAAACTATTTCAAAGCACAAAAAAACATGAACTGAACTTTTATTGACTATGGTAACATTTATTTATTGAATATATATTTTTTCGTGTAGTCGTTTGTT
This sequence comes from Euprymna scolopes, assembly GCF_053919585.1. Classification (NCBI taxonomy): domain Eukaryota; kingdom Metazoa; phylum Mollusca; class Cephalopoda; order Sepiida; family Sepiolidae; genus Euprymna; species Euprymna scolopes. The sequence goes on from NC_136516.1 coordinate 4,872,310, forward strand.
GACTTTTCTGCTAAACACTCTTACTAAATAATATCGGCGAAATATCGAAAAACAAAGAAACAAAAACAGTTTAGAAAAATAATGAAGCTTTACTTACTTTAATAAAAAAAAACCCGAAACAGCAAAATAGGTTATTAAAAAGGGAAACCCGTAATTTCTTTAGTTTTTTAAAGCAATGAATCGATATAAATATGAATAAGAAGAAAATAGCGCCCTTTTCAAGCAGAACTACTCCGTTTCAGTTTTACAGCATTGAACGGTGTAGTATTACGCCGTCAGATGCAGGGTTTACTATTGTAATGTAAAGAACACGCAGAAAGGGTTGTAATCAACTGAATTCCTTCTAGTACACTGACAAAAAATCTTAAACAGATATATAAATAAAAATAAAATAGTTATGTAAATGTTTTTAAAAAGACACGTAATCGCGTGAACAGAATGTTTTCCTTCTTTTGACACGATAACAATAACGTTCTTATTTTTTATTATTTATCTATTTATCTATTTTCGAAAGAGTGCCACGTGTAAGTTGAGAAAGAAAACAAAACATAATTATGCAAAATTTGTGTTTAGAATAGTCTAACGTTCCGACTTTGTTTTGCTTTCACTTTAATAAGAATGTGAATTTAGGAAGTGAATTGATTCGACACAATATGATTCAACTCCAAAAAAAAATAAAAGCTAACGTGGAAAAAGATAAAATTAAGGTGTTATTGTGGACCCTGACCCCTTTTTAAAACTGCTTGTTAAACTTTGTGACATATTTACATTTAATGTAGGTCAGGCGCGAATGAACACAAAATAATTTTATCATACCATATTTCTTCAAACTGAAATATAATTATCAAAGTATACTGACGCAAATAGATATGAAAAGTCTTTGTTAAAGTTTGTGCCATATTTACATGGAGTACAGATGCGAACGTAGACCCAACAATTTTATTATACTATCCCTATTTAATTTGAAACATACTTATTAAAAAATTATTATGTGCATCTATGTAACAAAACCCTTGTAAACGGTTTTTTTCATTTTTTATTTAAATACCTTGGGGAACAGGGGCTAACGCAGACCCCACAATATATATATATATATATATATATATATATATATATATATATATATTTTCAAGTGATGGTTGTGTGGCTCCAACGAGAGAAAAAAGTGTATATTTAAAAGAGTGTAGCTATCAACAATTGTGGCGTTTTTCAGCCTTTTATCATTTTATATTTGAAAATATTTTTATAACGTTTTTCAAGCTCTGTGCAGCTCTTTTCAGATATATTTTTTTCATAAATGTTTTTTTTTTAAGTGAAGGGTTTAAAAGTTATTCTGGAGAACATTTCACATCTTTGTAAATGTGATACAAAATGCTATCCAGAATAACATTGCAACCCTTCACTTTAAATAACTTTATATAAAAATACATCTGAAGAGAGCTGTGCAAAGCTTGAAACGCGTTATAAAAATATTTTTGAATAAAAAATGATAAAAGGCCCCACAATTGTTGATGGCTACACTCTTTTAACTTTTAAATATATATATATATATATATATATATATATATATATATAATATACGGCAGAATTTCTCTGCGCGTGTGTGTGTGTGTGTGTGTGTGACTGGTCACGAATAGGCTCCTATATGGTTAACTATTTTTAAAAACTGATTACGTATAATGATAGAAGATGTATCGAGACACAGTGATGGGTATGTTTGATCTGGCAGAACGATAGTTTGTAAAAATTGTGGGGTCTCCGTTCGCGCCTGGTCCATAAAGTATGGAAATAAAAAAAGTAAAAATTAAAAAAGAACGTTTACAAGTGTTTTTGACATAGATGTACATAAGAATACAAAAATTTCCAAAGATTCTATATTTTATAATTCTGAAAAGAAAAATTAAAATATATTAATAGAAAAAAAGTTATTGAATTTCTAAAATGTAAAGTTACTTATGGGCCACCTCGTATAAATGACTACCTGCTTATAAAGTCGTAAATGATCTCATGGGTGTTGATTAAATTGGCAATTGGATAATAAACACTACTATTAGTCGGTTGAAAATGTGTGTAACTTTTATTACAACCAAATTGTACTTTCACGTCGCCTTTCTAAAAACACTTGTATAGAAAATATTTCTTATTCTTAAGGCTCGTCAGCCCAACTGGTCCTCAAAGAGTAGCTGTTTGCATGGTCAAACAAATAGATGAGAGGGTGGTTCATGTTTGTGCGTCAGTTGCACGCTAACTTTGAGTACATCTAGCTTCGATGATTAAAAAATATTTCTTGTATTAAAGCATTTGTCGGTAAAGCATAAGAAGAGATTAGTTTTTAATAGGAAGTCGGCACTTATCAGGCCTTAAGGATAAGAGCGAATGCGTGCCGGGAAGATTTTTAAACAACGCCTTCATAATCGGTAATGGCGAAACTTGGGTAGTGTTTGATTATTTAAAAGTACGGCCCAAGGATCATTCTTTTATATCAGCTTTGAAAACGGTATTGTTTTCCACATACGTGTAGTTCTATAAAAATAAACCTTTTTTCATAGAATGTTTTTGTCAAAATTGTTATGAGATACAACTACGCTTTAGTCAGTAAGGATGCAGTACTGCGGTATTGCATTCCAAAGACAGATATTTCTTAAAAATGTGCTCTATTAAGAGACGCATTGTCGCTCAGTATTTTTATGA
>NC_136516.1:4880000-4970000 GCF_053919585.1 Euprymna scolopes
TTACATAAGATAGAAGTTGATAATAGTTTAGACCTAATAAATTTATATGCCCAATTTGTTAATGTAACCCTAACGTAATTTGTTCCAGATGGTAATTTTTGCAATGAGTTTACTATTTAATAGAAAGGTAAATTGGAATAGCAACATATGTATACATATATATATATATATATATAGAGAGAGAGAGAGAGAGAGAAAGATATACATGTGTAACTATATGTGCACACACATACATACACACACGCACACACGCACACACGCACTCACACTTATATATATATATATATATATATATATATATATATATATATATATATATATATATATATATATATATATTGGATGGTTACGTTTCCAGTGCGTTAAATGTTATTATTGTTTTAAAACTTTACATTATTTCTTTTTAGCTGTTAGGCTCTTATATACTGCTCCCAGTATTTTTTTAAGTTTTTTTACGATTGGACCCATATGAATGATTTTCGTATGTTTACGGTGATGTTTCTAAATTAGTAATGTTGGCAGCCATGTTGTTTTAAGTGTTCGCAAATCGAGCTTGTATCTGAACGGTGCTAGATGAATTGTCAGGGCAAGGTAGTTGTCGTGTGTTGAATGTAGATATTTGTGTTTCTACTGTTGGAGATGCATCAGACATTTTAATGGGTAGACTACATTTTTTTTTGCCGACTGATTTTGTTGTCCGGGATGTGTTGTATTCAATTATAAGTTTACCGATTATTAATTTCTTGTAGTATATAATAAATATCTTGTTATTGACTGGGGATACATATTGATGTATTATATTCTCAGTACTTATCACATGAAGAAAGCGAGAGACTGAGTTCTTGTTAACAAGAACTATAGAAATGTAGATATAATTCCGCAAAATGATTAAAAAAAAAAACAAATACATTGTTGCGGTTTTCGATAAGAAAAAAATACCCGTACTAAACCTTGTTGTTGTTCATGCCTACACCACTATATCATCATCATCATCATCATCAACGCTTCCGGGTTTGACCTTTACTCCTGATCTGAAATGGAACACGTACATCAAGTCTGTTGCCAAGGTCGCTGAAAAGATGGTGGGATCCTTATACCGCTCCAGAAGCTATCTCACTACTGATGCAATTCTCTATCTATATAAAAGCCAAGTACGTCCAAGGATGGAATACTGCTGCCATATCTGGGTAGGAGCTGCTAAAAACAGCCTATCCTGCCTTGAAAGAGTACAAAATAGTCTTCGTGGCTTAGTGGCTTATACCCTGTAACCTCTCTCCCACAGAAGAGACGTCGCGAATCTTTCACGATAAACACCCGTGTAGCTGAATCCACTGTGAAAAATTTCCCCCACTCTTTATCTGTGCCTAAATCAAAACGTGGATTTCATGAACAAAGCTTCTTTCTTAGAACTGCACGCCTGTTGAACTCTGTATCGTCTGCCTGCTTCCCACCTGACTACAACTTGGATTTCTTCACGTCCAACGTTAATAAATCTCTAATGAACCGCCCCTTAAGTAAACACTTCATCAAATCTCCACACTAACGTACTGTACCTGGAATTAACCCTTATCCCTGAGTGGCTTCCGGGCCTTGATAAGTGGTGACCACCGTGTAAAAAACAAACTACGGTTACTAATAAATATATTCTTATATCAGAATCCTACCCTGCAAGACTTTAAAAACAAAAACTATGAAGCTGAGAATAGCAGTTTGCAAAATGAATGCACTGATCTAGATAAATATATAAACAAATATCATAATTGAAATAATGGAGATAGATTAAGAGATACATAGATAGATAGACAGATAGTAGACGGTAGAGAAACTGACAGAGAGATAGGAAGACAGGCAGCTAGAAAAAGAGACGATAAAACGGGAATGAATGCTAGATACACATATAGATAAAGAGACAAGGAGAAAAAAACAATCAGATGAGGAAAATGGTTTATATATAAATGCAAACTAAATAGATAGAATTACATGGATAGACTTACAGATCTTTACACACAAACCGTGAAAGAGTAACTCATCCGTTCATACGAAGACAAATACCAAAAACCAAACGCACATACGGAAACAAAATCATAAACCAATGAAAACATGTTTGCTTTCTTTAAAAACACACACACACACACATAAAAGATTTGGGAAAAAAAATAAAACAAATATGGCGGCGACCGGAAGTAGAGTTTCACTTAGCGACTGTCGTTTCATTTTACTTCCTATTTAGACGAATTTTTTCTCTTATTTTCTGCAGCAGAAGAAGCCATAATCGATTGGTTGCGTACGACCGATCGGAAATCATATTTAGATTTAGTAACGCATCGATACAGATTCAATTTTATTGTACGTCAATGCACGCGCAACAAAGCCGAAAAATATCGATGGAAAAATAATGTGTTGTTCATTGAGGTATGTATATATATATATATATATATATATATATATATATATATATATATATATATATTACACATAAATTCACATACATACCTCGCTATATAAGGCCATAAAATATGAATAGATCAAATTAGTAGGATGATAAACTACGAAACAAAATATTTCCTTTTTAGACTGAACTCCCAACAAACGCACACACACACGCACACACACACACGTACACATATGGATATATATTTATTGAATTTTCACGCCAAACAAGGCATAGTCTGGCTTTGATGTGGGGTTACTGTCTGAGGAATAACTTGTAGAGGTCTAAGTAGGGCGTTGAGCAGCAAAGTTGTCTTCTTACATACACTTAAATGTCTGAATGACTATACGGTTTGGGAAACAGAAAGCTGGAAGGGAATTCCAAAGTTGTGTGTCTTTAGGAAGAAACTATTTTAGTAGAAAGTGTTCTTGCATCTACGGATATCTACTGTGAAGGGTGAGATTTTGATGATTGTCTTGTTTGTCGGGTGTATTTTCATCGGGTCACACAAGGGCTTATAGTTCGTCGCAGCATCCACCATTAAAATACTTGTAAAACAGGCGAATGGATGCAAAGTATAAGCGGCTGAATCTAGCGGATAACGCAAGACCTCTTTCTACCTCTTCATTCGTTTTCCCCTGTTATAGGGCGTGATGTCATCAGCAAATATACCTCTCTCAGAGAGAATTTTACCAGGCAGGTTATGTATGAATATTAGAAATAATAAAAATCTAAGAATTGACCACTGAGGTACACCTGTATTTATATCATATTATTTTGACTTACGACCATCTTTAAGAAGGATAGAATCATATTAAAGATTCCTTCAGTATTTCCAGAGCTTTTGATTTTCATGGGAAGACCATCGTGCCATACTCTGTCAAAGGACTTAGATATATTAAGGGCTACTGCAAAACCTCGTATGCTGAATCTAATGCATGGTATATACCTAAAGAGATTACAGTTTGAATATCTGCAGTAAAACGGGCCTGCCTAAATCCATCCTGTTGGTCGGACAGACATGTAGCAGCTGTGAGGTGGTGTACTAGAGCTTGATTAATTATGGACTCAAATATTTTGGCGAAAAGACAGAGGAGGTTAATGGAGCGATACTTTAATTGGTCAGTTTGTCGTTAGGATTCTAGTAAACTGGTACTACATAAGTCATTTTCCAGAAGGCAGAAAAGCAAGATTCGTTTCGGCATTTGTTGAAAAGTTTGAAGAGAACAGGAACAATATAAACGGAGCAACCTTTTAATAGAACGATGTGACTAGGAATTTTATGATATCCTGTACTAAAGGGTGATTTTTAGATAATCTAGTGTGGGTTTTATCGGCAGAGGAACATGTGGGAGGAGTTGATTTGCTGGTTCCAAAGTAGAGCTGGAAGCAAACCGACGGGCAAGCGGATAAGCATTCTCGGTTGCCGGCGGGGCGAGGGGGGATTGATGATTGCCTATTATTTACCACATTGTTATCGATCTGATTTTCAAAAAATCACGAGTTCCTAATTTCGTCACTTCAGTCGTTTCTATATATTCTTTCTTGACTGTGTTTTTTTTTTTTACAATTACTTCTATCTTCTATATATCTTTGTCTATTTGTAGAATATTTATGCCGGAGAAATCTGCGGTATGCCTGCTGCTTTTGGGCGATGGCACGTAAAAGTAAATCATTTAGTTATAGTACTTACGTCTGGGAACATGTGCTTCAATTGCCGCTTTCAACCATTCACTAGTCTCATTTTTGCATTGTTTCGCACGAAGGGAAAATATATTTGGATATGTGGATCATCTCTTATGTGATCTCTGATAGTATTCTAGTCTGCTTTATTGTATTACCTTGTCGTTTTCAGCAGTGGCTCTCTAATATTGGTTCAGAAGTTTAGGGTGATGTCTATCATTATTACAGCGTGATCAACATTCCGGATAGTAGTCAGAAATCGGTCCAGGGATGAGGCTTGCTGGTCTTGATGATCTGGGATACGGCTCGGGCGTGTTACTGTCTGTACCCAAGAAGGGGATATTAAAAAAAAATGTTATAGCCAAGACAATTATTGTGGTCGAGAGATAAGTCGCCAAATACATGTATTTGGGCTCTAGGGTTGATGATGGGCGCTACATCTACACTGTCAGAGACGTGATTGATTAGAGTGTATATATATATATATATATATATATATATATATAAATATATATATATATATATATATATATATATATGCGCGCGTGTGTGTGTGCGTGTGTGTGTATATAACGAATTTTGTCATGGGTTTTGGATATGTGAATTCGTCCCTATTGACTCGTAAAACCATGGTATGTTTTCTATCGGAATGTTTCAAAACGTGTCAATAATCCAGTAACTGGCGATTTTGACCAACGTTAACACTTTGCACAGCCTTACATCACCAGTGCATATGAGAAGTCTTATTACAATACAAGCGAAAAGGCGCAATCCATACAATAATCAGAGAGTTCTTTTATAAGACAGGGACGTGCCCGAAATGAATGTTTTTAAAGCATCTATAATTCAATTTATATACAAAAACTGATTTCATACACTCAACAGGAGATTCTCTACAGACCAATGTAGAATACAAATTGTTGTGGAGTAAGCCACGTCGGGAGGGTATGTAAAGTTTCCCTGCAGTGCACCACGATGAGTCGTCAACTAGAGACACAATCATTCGATTCAAGGCTGCTGAAAATAAAAATATGGGAGTGAAACATTCGTTGATCATCAGTTAATCCCGGGCAAAATTACTTGGCCGAACGTAGGTAAATTATTTAAAATATATGTTGTATATTACCCGTAGTAGAGAACGTAAACTTATTTAGTACACGTACTGTAAATTACCCGTCATAGGAAAGATACAATTGTTGTTTAATACCCGTCTAAGGGGACGTCAAATATGATTTTATTCGAGATAGCAAATCATATAGTCATCAAGAATTACTCTGTCCTAAGAATAACAGAATAACGAAATATTATTGTTCTCATTGTTTTTTACGGTACGGAGCCACGCTGGCTGCCCTTCTGGTCAATAATATAAAAAGTAAATGTTTGTGTGTGTGTGTGTGTGTGTGTGTGTTTATATGTTTTGCATGCCTGCTTAAATCTGTTGTCGTCCGCATCGAAGCAGCACGAGTGTAGAACCGTTAGAAAAGGCGATCTCCTGGACACATAATATCGAAAACTTAGAAGAATCGTCAAATTTATATATATATATATATATATATATATATATATATATATATATATATATATGTACCTATATATATATATATATATATATATAGGTACATATATACACACATATATAGGTACATTTATATATATATATATTTATATCTCTCTCTCTCTCTCTCTCTCTCTCTCTATATATATATATATATATATATATATATATATATATATATATAGGTACATATATACTCATTTGATTTGCCTCACCCAAGGTCTGTCATCAGCCATCTGTTTGCACCAGGGGATCAGTACACTCCTTAACACATCTACTAAGGTTTGGTTTTTATTTTCAAGTTTATTTCGAAGATGCGAGGTGGCATGATGTTGCCCTCACTTGAAAGCACAACAAATACTAGAGCCATGGCCGGAAACTTTTCATCGCCTTGGTCATGCGCTTAAGTGTTGACCTGTCAGGATTCGCATTTTACTGGTCCTGCAATGGTTCTGTTGTTATAATTTAGTTCGCCATTGAGCCCCTGGAGGGACATAGGCCTTCTACAACTTTTTGTAGATGTTTTTTTGTAGCGAGGAGTTCTGTTTAAAGGGTGAGGGTGCTGGCGTCACGTACAACCTTCCCAGAAGGTACATATAGCGCCTAGCCTTCCCAAATAGTCACGCATCTGGTACTGGTCAGGATCAACTTTGCTTAACCGGTGATCTGGCGAGAACCGATTTGTCAACGTGATTGTGCCGTATATATATATATATATATATATATATATATATATATATATATATATATATATATATGAAAGGAGATGTATAAAAAAGAATACGAAAAGTATAAAAGCTTATAACTTTTCTTTATTCGTTTTCAATTGGTGACGTGCAGGAATACAAAATCATATTATGAAGAAAAAAAATCTTGTTTTACAAGTACATATTTTTCGACCGATCCTTCAGTCTTCATCGGTGTAGTGAAAGTATGAGCATACACGGAAAAGGAGGAATGGGAAAAGAAGGACGGAAGGAAGGAGAAGGAGGTATAGCTAATGAGAAGGTGCCACGTCAGTTTTAAATATATAAGTACGCACATATACACACGCACACAGTACATATACATATATAAAGGAAAAATTAAAAATTAAACAGTAAATAACAATGAAGAAACGCGCCTTTAACTGTCCAATCTTTTGAATACTAACGATATTATTTATTCCAAGAGAGAATAAGATTTCAAAGGATATTAAACGTTATGAGGAGAAATGCTATGATGCTCATTTGTAAATCAAAGGCTGTTTCTCGTTCGAAAACGTCGTTTCCAAATTGAACCGTGTAAAGACAGGAACGAAACGCTACTTTTTATTAATTTATATATTAATATGTACATACACGTACGTATACAAACAAATACTCACATGTAAAAATATATACATCTATATCATATATATACACACATAAATGTATGTATATATACACATATACATATACTAAAAAATACACATACACATACATAAATGTTTGCGCATATATTTACACGTAGGGACAGCTATACATATATACACAAGTTTGCATAAGCGAATGTAGGGAGAGAGACGGAGCGGGGCAGAGAAGGACGGGAAAAGAAGTATTGGTGTGCGAGAAATACATACATATATATATACATATACGGCAATATGAAGAAAATTAACACTTAAAGAAGATGTGTTTTTTAAAAAAAAACACACACATACATGCACACACATATATCCACATATACATACATATATATATATATACATATACATACACATACATATACATATGTACACATATAATGACGTGTACACACACTTTCAGGTATATATACACATACACTCGCATAAATACATACATATATGCGCACATAATACGCACACACATACCCATGCATAGACCAATGTGTATGAGAGTATAAAGAAAGTAAAAATTAGGGAAAATGTGAAGGTTTCGGAAAGAGTTAGGAAAAAAATAGTCCTAAGGAAAATGTATATGGAACATCTTTGTAGTTATAAAAATTGTAGTCATTGAGTAGTCCTAGGTGGCAGCCATGCCCCATCAAATGTTGTGATATGGAGTCAGAGAGGTGGAGAGTCAATCTTCGCGACAATGTGTTAGATGTTGAACCAATGTATCTACTAATATTGGAGGTACACTCTCCTATTGGGCAGCTAAATTTTTAAACTACATTGATCCTTTCCAACAGGCCATTTGTTTGCGAAATGTTGTTTTTTTTTATTACAAGGCTTGTTGTCCGTATTTTTTTTATAATATATAATACATTTTATTTTTTTATTATTATTTGGAGCCACGTATCTACGGATTATATTTTTAAGAATACTCTCATCGATTTTTGAGTTCTTGTGTAACTGGTTAAGGGTAATATATATTAACAGGTTGATAATTTTCTTGAATATTACTAATTTGATTCAAATTACTAATGCCTAGCTTTATTTCTTTATCTATAACATTTGAAAGAACATGGCTGCAACCATTCGGAATTTCGAAGAATTATGGTAGAAAATACAAGAGTATTGCAGAGTGAGAGAAATGTAAATAGGCTGAGAATACTCGAAGCATTGTACATTAAAACAAAGAAGTCTCAAATAAATAATATTAATTATGAGTGCAGCCGGAACGTTTTGAAATATTTGGAATAAATTTTTGAATATGTATATATGTGTTTGTATATATATAAATGTGTTTAATATATGTAAAAAAACGTACACCCTCCTAACTTGTAAAAATCTACCACGTGACTAGGAAAAGATGTATATATATACGTAAAATAAAAAAAAAACAATTTCGACATTTATTTCTACAATATGTCTGAGAATTATAGGAGTACTTCTGTCGAAAGTGCATATACACTTTCGAGAACACAAAAAGGACTACTCGAAGATTGAAGAAGATAAAAAGGAAAATTGTAAAACAGAATAACTCCGTGCTATTCAATAATATTTGTCCAAACGAGAAAATGCTGCCTAAATATACACACACACACACACACACACACTATATATATATATATATATATTAATGTATTTATATATGTATTTAGATTTATATATATATATTTATATATATATACATGTATATACACACATATATATGTATACACACATATACATATACATATTTGTCTGTATGCATGTATATGTATATATATGTATTTCTTGTATACATATATATAGGCATAAATATATAAATATATATATAAATCTGAATACATATATATATACATTTATATACAGATGTATATATATGCATTTACATTTATATATATATATTTATATATTTATATAATTATATGCATATCTATATGCATATATATATGCATACGCACACATAAATACATGTACACATATATAAACATATATAAACATATATACATATTTCTATACATATACATAGATATATACATATGCATGTATACACATACATATATATACATATATATATATATATATATATATATGTATATATTATTCTGTGTGTATGTAGTTCGATTTATGTCTATAGAATAATTTTATTGTCAGAGTTATCTTTTATTGACAAATGTAAATATCCCTGTTTCGAATTTGTGCAACTAACGTCATTCAATTTTCCAGTTTATGTTTTCGTGTCGACATAATATCTGAATGCAGTCGTAAGAAATACAAGTCTTTAGTGTTGCATAGAAACTAAAGAAAGTCAAACTCTCTTTGGAAAGGTCACGTGATTTGACTCTCATCGCAGGAGTGTTTTCTCACTTGTTTGCAGTCAATCGGCACACAACTATTCGACGACAGAAGAAATGCCGACGACAAAACAAGGAAAGACACATTTACCAAAGCAAAAGGCGTTGACATTTACGTTTAAAAGAAGATAAAAAATGAGAACGAGACCAACCGTAGAGCAAAGGTTGATATGATGCGCTGGATAAAAGAGACGAACGATGCCGATACCCCAGCGGGATGCGCAATAATGTGATCCGAGAAGACGAGAAACGTTGCTCTAACCACGGGAATCTCATTTTAATGGTTTGTCAAAGTTTATATATTCGAAGTACAAACCCTTTAGCGGCTTCGATAATACTGAAATACACGAAGTCTTTAATGGTTTCTTTTACGGCATATCAACCTTTTTTAGTGTTATTTTATAAAAAGTGTGTCGATTATTTTGAGATATTTTTGATTGATTGGTTTGATATGCTACATGGCATATCAAACATTATTTTACTTATTTAATACTTTTAAGAATTACGGGAGAAAACCTTTCTATAATGAGCTTATTTAGTATTTCTAACGTCATATCTACGCTTTGGAAAATAGATATAATTTTCCCAAACCAATTCTTGAAATTTAAGATGAGGATTTGTTCTTCGTATTATTTTTATTCTTCGTACTAGTGCTCTCATCTTTGGTGTCATTTTCACAGAGTTTCGATAGATGTAAATTCCGACCTCCTTCAGGTACATCTTCTCGAACTCGGGAACGGATCTGTCGAACTCAGGAGTCTGGACGGAATTTTGAACTGAACCCTTTATTTATTTCTACAATTGGACAGTGCACATCTGAAGAAGGTCGGGGTTGCATCAACGGAAATGCTGTAGAAATGTCTATCTATATAAAAGCCAAGTACGCACAAGGATGGAATACTGCTGCAATATCTGGGCAGGAGCTGCTAAAACAGCCTATCCTGCAGTGACAGATTACAAAATAGACTTCGTGGCTTAGTGGGGGATGCCTTTTTCTCTGCCCTACAACCTCTCTCCCACAGAAGAGACGTTGCGAGCCCATCCTTGTTATTTTCATGGCAGGTGCTCGTCTGAACTCCAATCTCTGGTCCCCCCCTCGCCAATCTTTCACGAAAAACACCCGTCTAGCTGAATCCACTGTGAAAAATTTCCCCCACTCTTTATATGTTCCTAAATCAAAACGTGGATTCCATGAACAAAGCTTCTTTCTTAGAACTGCACGCCTGTGGAACTCTGTTCCGTCTGCCTGCTTCCCACCTGACTACAACTTGGATGTCTTCAAGTTCAACCTTAACAAATTCCTAATGAACCGCCCCCTTAAGTAAACACTTCATCAAATCTCCACACTAACGTAATGTACTTGCAATAACCCTTATCCCTGAGTGGCTTCCGGGCCTTGATAAGTGGTGATCACCGTGTAAAAAAAAAGTTGTTTTTTTCCTGATTATAATTATCAAGCAGCTTTCAGTATACTTAATAAAAACAAAAAGGCAGTAAACTTGCGTTTGTGTAATATTCGGAATTCCACGCGGTTGAACACTTCAGATTGTCTAATGTATTCTTCTGAATTAGGTTTTAATTTTTTTTCTATTCCTTTTTATTGCATTGGCAATTGTTTGGTGGTACTAAAAGAAAAAAAACTAAGCAAACGGAGCAAAAGGTATCTTCGTGGCCGAGTTCGAATCTCATGACCGGTAGGAATTTACAACTATTACACTGATAATTGCGAAAACATGAAACACTAGTGCATGTAGGTATAACATTTTTTTCATTATAATTATCAAGCCCTTTACGTCCCCTTATATGGACACGCCTATGCCGCCTAAGCAAATTTTTCTATATAGTGTGTTATAATTGTTTACTTTCTATGATATACATAGGTAGACTCTTTCTTTCATTGTAAGAACTGGTAGTGATCATTTTGCTTGTTTCGGTTACATCTCTATATTGTTATTACCATTGGATTTTTAAATTCTCCTTACAAAGTTTGTAGCTCTGTCTTGTTGTGCCATGACTGTACACTTTTAATAATTATTTTTAATAGATACCAGAGTTTATACCCCCCTCATACCGTTGGCATCTTTCTCACGTTGTATGCACCTAAATTTAAGATTTTTGATATTGACCTTACTATGTTATCAGCACAATTATATTACAACATGATAGCGAACAGAATTATAGAAACACACACACACAATAAAAAAACAAATAACATGATTGGTTATCAATTATTACACAAGATGTTGACAGGCTATCAAATAAATACTAAAATTAAAGCAATATTATAATCTATATACCTAAAAAGTTAGAATGTGTGCAATTAAGGGCAATTCTCAACCTATATACTCAACGAACTGTTGATTTACAGATATGAAAATTGATTTATAGGGTATTCCGACATGTTAAAAATGTTTAATAAGTTTTTACCTAGAAAAAAAGACTGCTAAGGAGTCAAATTAGAAAAATGTGATAGGTGTGGGTGATCAGATTTTTATCTGGTTTTCAATGTTTCACGAATACGTACGCGTCAATCGTTCACATTGCCGATTATTTATGTTAAGAATAGTTGGTGTGAAAATATGTTTTAAAGAACGTGTAAAGCTGATCTAATTGTAATTGTACTTCTAAAAAATAATACTCTCATGTGCTTCTAAGTTTCTTCATGAATTAAAATAGAATATTTATGCGTATTTTACGACCGGGGAATGCCAGACGGCCTGCTAGTATAAGTATAATGTTACTGAGCCTGGATCAGGCGACTAGATGTTTAATCAACCCAACGAAATCCATAAAGGGTGTAGTTCAGTTTCCATGGGCACGTCCAAATAATCATGAGTTCTTGAATTCTTAATTTGAAACAAAATTACCAGAGGGAATCACTTTTCCATCTTGCCACCATCAAACGGAAGGGTAATAGGTTCGACGGGAAATAATCAGCTTTGATTAAAGAACAAAGGATAATTGAAAGAGATAGTAAATTGTATGTAAGTAAATTGTCGAGCCCTTCGATTACTAACGAAATCCGCAACTTTTACATTTGTTTTATAAATGAGTTCCTACCAAGATCAACAACCACGTGAAGAGAAATAGGAATGAAATGTATTGGTTAGCAGTTGAAAGCTGAATGCTTCTTATCAGAAGATGAGAAAGCCTGGCATTATCATACTACAGGGTAGAAAGATAAAAGTTTCGCCCTAAAAAAAAATAATACAGCTTTATTTCTAGACTAAAAAAAAATAATTAAGCTAACTTGATTATGTAGTAGAGCTGATATATATATACAATTTAGCCGCGTTCAGCCTCAATCACTGTCTCGATTCGAGTGTGGAACTGGAAGTATGCCTTTCCAAAAGCGCCGATATCGGCTAATACTCAGATTGGTCTTGGTGTTGTGGGAGGTCACGCTGGTGATGTTCTAGATATATGGCCAAACGAAGTAGTCCAGCATGTCCAAATTGGGGGGGGAGGGGACCCTTTGTAGCACTACTTCTGAAGCCATGTCTGGGTCTCTTTAGACTTGAGACCCGGCGTCGAATTCTGCTGCAACACCACGATTCTGCCAGCAGCCACCTGAATGAACCAGAGGATCACCACATACTTCAACACATCCAGGTAAACTTCGGTGGTTACTTTAAAGCCGACTTCGAAGATGTGATGTGGATTGATGTGGGCCTCACTTGAAACTACATCAAAGTCCATAACCGTGCCTGGAAACTTTGTTTTAATGACCCTGGGCATGTCCCCATTACTCGTGGCAATCTAGCGATGTATTTTGATGGTGCTGGCAATGGTCATGTTGCCATATCCGTGATTGCTTGAGAGCAGGAGTTGGACAGTGACGCATTTCTGATCTCACTCGTTTAACGTTGTATAATTTTCAGATATCATAGAAGGCTCCTACCGCTTTTGGGATTTGTACACAAGTGGCAAACTAGTGGATAGTCAGCAATAAAAACAGAAAACCTGTTTTCATTAAACGGATATGGAATTAAGTCCTCTTTTCGTTCCACCATGTATAAAGGTATAGAAAAATAAAACACATTTTAAAATTTTTAGAAATGAAAAGATAAAAACAAAATAGGTATTAGAAATATTAAATGGGGCAGCGATAAAAAAACGAGTTTACGTAGGGGAGAGGGCAACACAAGCAAAAAATTGTCTCGAATTCTCTACAAATTTTCCTCATAATTACATACTCATGCGACACGTCATCACTACATGCACTCCTTTCAAAGTCATTAATTATTGGACATTAAAAACTATATATTCGATTCATAAACTCAGTAAGACACATGTATATGTATCATTTTATTATATTATATTGTATTATGTTATATTATGTTATATTATTTCATATTATAGTGTTGCGCTATTATCTCTAATAAAGGAGACCGTGTGTGATCGTCTAAATGTCTTTCTATTACATGATATGTTCATATGCTTTTGTGTGTGTGTGTGTGTGTGTGTGTGTGTGTGTGTGTGTGTGTGTGTGTGTTAGGCATGTCATGTACTTTCGGGCATACTTTCTGCGTTGTCGATGTTGGTCAATCTGGAAACATCTCGTCTTGGAGGGGAGCCGGTACCTGTTTTGGACGAAGATTCATTCACTCCAACACGAGGAACTGGTTTTATATTTTGTTTTGACTTTCCAGATGACTGTCAGAAGGATGGAAAGCGAACCTCTGGCTTGTGTGGCTCTGTTATACACACGTCATCGAGAGGGAAAAACGGTGAAGTCGTCCATCCTTTTCTAAGTGTAACCAAATCTCTACGATTCAGCTAACCTGATCACGTGACTCACACGCAATCCGATCAGCTGACCCTGACTTTCGGTCAACGTCTCTCAATATATTTTACATCTCTCTCTCTCTTTCTCTCTCTCTTTCTCTCTAGTTCTTCACTACAAATTATTTCATTTCCATGGAAATCGGTAAACTTGCCCCTTTTACAATCAAACCGACTGAATGTCTGTTCTCCTCGGGGGTCCATTTCTGTCCACTGTTGGGAAAGCTTGACATGCAGTGAATAATCCACAATATATTGCGCTGATGAGACCCAGATGTTGGTTTATGAAATGTTTTTTACTAATTCCAAATTCAAAAGGCAAGTATTATGGTTCTTATTTGATCTAAAATGAAACATTCATTTACCACGCAAACATGTCTTATCGAATAACCTAGTGTTGACTTTACACAACGGACCATTCTGCTTGAGCTGTAATAAATCTTCTCAAAGCACTTGTAATGTTAGTCTGTATAAGGGTGTTTATTTTGGTACAAAATGTAAACGTTCATTCCTTAATCAGATTTTCCATTATCGATAATTATTCGAGACATGGCAATAAAATATATCTTTAAGAACACTCCCGAAGATATATTTTTGTGCAATCATGAAAAAGAATCGCCTCGGATATTTAAAAGATACGATATGGCGCACACATAGGTAACGGACTCACATAGATAGCCAGACAAAGACGCACTAAACATTGTAAGATCTATCTGTCTGTTTGTATCCGTATATATATATATATATATATATATATATATATATATATATATATGTATATATATATATATAAACAGTGTTTATTAAATAGTACTCGATGAATGAACAGAGCGTGTATATACTATTAGCGTACACCCATATCACCTTGACAACATTGGATCTCGTCCGATCGCCGAGGGTAACCAACATGTTACACACACTCTCACAGACACACACTCTCACACACACATATATATATATACAGACACACGGAGACACACAGAGACACACATACACACACACACACATATATATATATATATATATATATATATATATATATATATATATATATATATATATATATAAACTAACAGTTCATACCAGATTTGCTCGGGCTCTATGTACTGTTCATAACTTTATGTGCATATGTATGGATATATAAAAACAGTTTGACTCATGTCCAAGTAACCTACATCTAAAATTTCAAGTGTTTAGACCAATATTGGCGGAGGTGTTTGGTAGAGAGGACAAAGGTCAACACTTTAGACTTTGATCTCCTTCCAGCCACATGTTCACCCAAAAATTGATTAAAAAGCGTGCTGCATGCCTGATTACTATTTATGTAAAAATTAGAACTGAAATTGGCTGATTAGTTTGCTAAAGACCGCAACGGTCAAATCCTGTCAACTTTGACCTCTTGGCAGCCAAATTTTCGGCCAGGAACCGATTAATAAAGTCGAACCTATACTTTAATACACTATGTAAAATTTAAAATGTTTAGACCAAAAACTAGTGGAGTAATTTGATAGAGACCGCAGAGGATAAATTTTGTTTAACTCTTGCCCAAACTTTGTCACTTTAATATTTATTGTTTTGGGCGAAAAGCAACTTAAGCAGTTCGATCCATGTGCAATTAACTCACACTAAAATTTCAAGTGTTTAGTCACAAAATTGGTGGAGGAGTTTGAAAGGTTTTTTTTTTAAAAGTATATCTTTGGACTTTGACCTCTTTACAACGAAATTTCTAGCCGAAAAGCGATTAAAAATTTTCCCACATCTCAATACCCTTATGTCAAATCTCGGGTTTGTATATTGAAAACTGACAGAGTAGTTTGGTAGGAAAATGCACACACACAGTGACAAACAATTTCACCTTTATATATATATATATATATATATATAAATATATATATATACACATATATATACATATATATTTCAACTATTCACAAATTACATTTAACAACAATGGATGCATTGACTATGATACTTACGGGCTTTAAAGGCGGGCGAATAAAAGATATATCTGGCTTACTTAAAAAAAAGTCTAGTTTTATTCTTGGTGTTTTTAAACCCCCATCCAATCTTTTTGCTGACGGGGAGAATTTGTTTTATAAACTCAAATGATAAAATTATTGTTCAAGACGTATTGTCTATCTCATTAAAAACATCATTTCTGAAACGATCGTACAATTTATTGATTCTGTTTTTTCTTCCTTTTGAAACCGATTTTTAATTATAAATTATAAATCATTTTACTCAATATGAAAATAGCTCTAGGATATCTCTGCCAATCGACGTTATTATATATCTACATTACAACGAGCACTGTTTTATTTTAATTGTATTAATGCATTTACTAATACATACAAATAAATTCCGCTGTTTAGACTGTTGTTCTAATTCACTTAATATATATATATATATATATATATATATATATATATATATATATATTAGAAATAATTTATATATATATATATATAATTTTAGGAATATCAATAGAGTTGAATCAGTTTTTTCATGAGTGCTCAATATAATATAGAGCTCTAAAAATATTCATTATATAACATTTCAAAATGTCAAGAAAAATCAATAAAGTAGAGTCGAAAGTGGATGGCCTAGCTCGGTTCTATTATTTTTTTTTTTTTTTACTTCTCACAGTCTAGGAGCAATGTTTCTGACAAAGAAGAAAGAATTGCTGTTTTCTTTGTCAGAATCTATCCCATCTTACTCTTATCGTCGGCATATTTTTATTCTGGGGTATTTTTAGCTGCTTCACCAAATTGGTTTAGGCCTTGTCTATAATTGTTTTCGTAAAACACACAAAGATGGAGTACATTTGGTAGTGACTTTCGCAAATATTCTGCATCGTCATTTCCTCGTAAGTAATTTTTATACAGTTTCCACAATGACATTAAACTCTGTACTTATTTTCCCTATAGACACATGAAGGTTCTTATCCGTGAAATAGTGGTGTTCTGACATCATTACTCCTTCCACACCTCTTGTCATTCCTAACATACTTACTGTTTCCCTTGAATCTCTTATGTTACTCAAAAATCTATGCCCGATTCATGCAAGATAGTAAAAATTCGGCTGAATCATTCCATTCGTTTTTCTTGCATTTTAAATTTAAGTTAAATCAGAATTGTATTGCATATCGTTCTTCTAAATTATCCTCATACCCAGATTGAATTCTTGAAGTTCATCGGCTGTGAGAATCGAACCTTTGTAAGGTGTGCTCCAATTAATACTTTACCTGTAAATTGGACCAGAAATCATAAAAATTAGTCAGTCATCTCATAAGATATATGACAATAATATTTAGAAGTTTCACGAGTCTAAGACAATTTTTAATGCGTTTAGAAAAAAGTCTGGAAACTTATTAAAGTCATCACGTACATATATAGAAAGAATATCTACTATATGTTAATTGTACCTGACGTCATTTACTGTCAGCTTTAACATTCGTACGTATCATATAGACATCACACTTTTATAGACATCAATTTTATGACTAAATTCTGTTATTCTCTAATCTTAATTTAATTACATAATTTAAATTTCCTTGTCTATTCGCGCACTTGTTAATTTAAATCTCCGAAATTAATAGGATTTGTCCGTATTTACAGTTTACGTACGTCCCATTTTATGTAGGTCCGTGAAACGCAATGTGAGGTTCTGTCTGTCAGTCTGTAGATCAGTAATTTATCGCTGTCAATAAGTTTGTATTGCTGAAAGCATCGGGTTTAACCACCTCGGCTGTTTTACTATAAGCCAAGACAGCCTAAACCAATCTTTCTTCACGGTGTAGTAGCAAGGAGGAAGTGTCGGATATACCAATGATAGATGAAACTATGCTTTCTGTCAAGATAAACTATTGCGAACGTTTTGTCATCAATCACTAGGATTACCGTCACGAAAATGTAAAAAGATGAAAATATTACTATAATCTTTGATTGATATCTTACATTGATAATTAAAAATTTAATTTCAAATTATTAAATTCCTCTTTATTTAAATTTTAGTCTGTTAGCTTGTTAGATATTCAACTGAGTTTTCCCTAAAACTGCAGTACACAGTATATATCAACTGAATATAGGTATAAGCGTGCGTTTGCTTCAAGTGTGTGTGTGCATGTGTGTTTGTATGTGTGTGTGTGTGTGTGTGTGTGTGTGCGGATTGAAAGACACCGGTCAGTACCCAATGGCCACAAGGAATGTTTTTAATTTACTGACTGCGAGACAAATATACTAAATTCTCAAGTACCTTATGCCGTAAAAACCAAAAGATGGGATAGATAAACTTAAAAGGGGAAGGAAGATGTTTATTATCTTCAAAGACCTCACTTGTCCTCTCCCGGCTCATAACCCCCACCCATGTTAGATTCTAACTTTGTAAACAAAATTTGAAATTGTTTTTGTTATAAATATCAGTTATCGACGATAATTCTTCGCCTGAAGACATAATCCCCCAATGCGGGTGATTACAGAAACATGTATGCACATATGCAGCCATCAATTTTTGTATAAATAAATGTAATATACCTGCTCTGTTCACTCATTGAGCACTCTTTGGTAGACACATGTTGTTTCATTGGATGTACTTCTAGGAAACTAAACTCTACTCGCTAAATATATATATATATATATATATATATATAAATATAAATACACACGCACACACAGAGACACACACACACACACACACATATATATATATAATTTTAACAGTCGTCATTTAAACATATAACGATTTAATTGGACTCATTTGGTTAGCGACTAATTCATTTTTCCTATTAATTGAATTAAACATATTTTCATGGAATCGTTCCAGACACGACATAAAGCCACTTGATGCAAGATCATAAAATAATAGTCTATAGTCAAAATCTTAGCAGCAAGCGTTAAATCTTTTTTAACCTAACACACATTAATTGTTCTCAATTTGTCAAAAATATCAGTCCTTTAATGTGATCATTGTAGGTCAGCATAAACGAAATCATAGTTGCGATGAAGCCGAGAGTAATTATACATTACAGCTCCCACTCTTCTTAATTTGAAATTTCATAAGATTGCGTCTTACCTGTTCGTTGCACATACTAACAAGCTGCCATTTTTAAAACTAGGCAGGTCAACTATGTTAAAATTTCAATCACAGTCAACCAACTCAGTCTCCGTCCTCCTAGGTATATATATAAAAAAAAAAAAAACGTCTTCATAGCGGTCTAGAAATATTGGTTGTCACGTCTCAGGAAATTAAGTTGAATTTATTTTCCATTCACTTTTGACGCGGGCATTTTTTCCAGTCTTTCGTCATATTTTTTTTAATTTTTTAATTTTTATTTATTTATTTTTTTCTTTCTATTGTGTCCAGGCATCATTATAATAAGCTTTGGTCGTCGGTCTGTCAACAGAAGTCATATTTCCAAATGTCTTGGAATATTATATATTGTTATATATTGAGTGGGGCGTGCATCTTAATTTATGTGCGTCTTGATATTCTATAGGGACTAGATGATACTCTCCTAAAATATCACGTAAGGGATCGTTAAACAAATGAATGTGCTCTTTTTCATGAATTGTCCACCAGGATTCAATGCTGAATGCCCAACACCTTTTTGTTCTTAGTTTATTGAACATAAACAAGTCCAATACATCAGAGGTGTAATCGTTTTATCAAATTAGAGGTCAAATTAGAGGTCAAAAGTGCGCAGTAAGATATTTGTTCAAATAACATTAAAATTTCCGTATGTTAGTTTAACGTGGCCATTAATTTTTAATTGTGGCGTAACACTTAAATTTATTGGACCCACACGCTGTCTTGTACCAACGCAAAGAAACACGCGAATAAAAAAGGAAATACATAAACAATAATCTGATTATGCCTATTTTTACGAGCAAACGAAATGCATTTATTCGTGGTTCTTCCAAAACAACGCACTTCATTCTATTTCCATAATCTTTCCGCACACATATGTTCCTTTTAAAAGTTTGTGTTTCCAAGCCATTTTCCAATTTGATTCTTTCGCGTCGAAAACGTGGTGTATTTTTCTTTCTTTAATTGCAAAACAAGCTCGCGCGTCTTGCTTATTTGCATATTGCCTTAACCGCTGCTGCTGCTGATGCTGCTGCTAATATGTTCGACTCGTGTTGATATTTTCCCACGCCACATACGCGCTCTGTTAAAATAGTATAGTCGGGGAAACAGAAAGTAATGGGCTAATCCGCAGTTATGGAAACCCAAAGGGTGCGCCGAACAAGATGGGCGTGTAAACAATGAGTAGGAGAATGGGCAAGCTGTGACAGGCGTTAGTTCGGAAGAAACAAATTGTGGCCGTACAAAAATAGACATATGGCAACGTGAATTTTTATTTATTCTATTCTTGTTTTAGTCATCTGCCAATTTTCGACGTAACGGTCACGCTACACAAACACGTTATAGTTTCTCCTTTATTTACCCAAAAGAGAACACATTGAACTGTTTGAATTATATTGCGTTTAAATTCATAAAAATTATAATAGTTATTCGCATAATTTTTTAAGTTTTATCTCCATAATAATATTTATAAAAGTAATATGTCTTTGTGTTTATTCGTCTCCATTTTTTTCAAAGTATAACCCACGTTTTTATGAAATAAATTGTTATAATATATTCATCTTAATAAAATTAAGATACGATATTGTTTAAGATGAAAATACAGAATAATTAACAAAATTAAACCGCTTTTTTTTCAGTACAAGCTGTAATATAAAGAATACAAATGATAAACTTAAAATAGAAGTATTAATACTAATTATAAAACGAGTAAAAATAATAAAAACATTGTTAATAATGATATTAATAAGAACACAAGAATTTTATTAATAACGGTAGCTAGTTAAAGTACAACTTGTTTTGTTAAGAACGTCAACTAGGCGCAAAATCGTGTTTGGAGGATGTATACGCAAAGGGAGGCTGAAAGAGAAATAACGCAGAATTCTGTTGTTCTGGGCTTTCGTATGTGTGAATAAATGAACGTCTGAGAGAAATGCAAGATGTGTAGAAATATTTTGGTTGAATAATTTGGAATCTGTTTTTCTGATGTGTAAGCTGAACAATTTATGTGAAGGTTTGTTTTGGATTGAAAAAATTGAAATAAAAGTCGGCAAAGTTATAATATGATCTGTAAGAAGACTTTCTTTTTGACAACGTATACGAAAGCGATAGGTATGTTTCCGTTTTTTTTTTCAAAAAAAAAGACTCTCTAATTTGGAAAACTTCGCGTTCTCTAGTTAATGTCCTTGTTAAACTGTTGATCACCGGCTCATCCATCTTTATGCCAAACTAAGAATTAAACGGGACCGTACCTTGTCTTCTCGATTTGGTCCAAGATAATATATATATATATATATATATATATATATATATATATATATATATATATATATATATATAATTAAAGCAATGGAGTAGCCGAATTTCCGGTGGCACGTGGCTAAGCATAACTTTTTAAACAAGTTGTAGTGATTTCAGGTTTTACGGGAGTGAGAAATTTCAAATGGGGGAATATTTGATACTATATATACTATATATGCGAGGATACAACTTTAAAAGAGTAAGCCAAGGACAGAAATTTAAATATAAAGAAAACAGTGACGGAATGTGTGTAGTCTTGCTCGGAAAAATGCTGCAGTCTTAGTTTGGAGTGTTGCGCGCAAAATATTTGCATTATGAGTGATCTCTTTGTTTCCCTATAGTATCATTAGTTTGGAGAGAAATGTAACAATCTCATTATATATATATATATATATATATATATATATATATATATATATATATATATATATATATATTTAATCAGTCGAGTTTAGTTTCCTAGAAGTACATCCAATGAAACAACATGTGTCTACCAAAGAGTGGATGTACTTCATCTTTTATATATATATATATATATATATATATATATATATATATATATATATATATATATATATATATATATATACTAGCAGTTCAGCCCGGTTTTGCCGGGGCGCTATGTTCATAACTTTATGTGCTTGTATATATATATATATATATATATATATATATATATATATATATATATATGTATATATATATACATATATATATGCATATATATACACACATATATATACATATATATATACATAAACATATTTATACATATATATACGTACATATATACATATAGATAGATATCTATGTCTATATATATATATATATACGAAAGTATAAATTTAAAATTAAAATAAAGTGCTCAATACGTAGGTAGAGCTAGTAAGTAAGTTATAAAATATACATGGTGATTTAGCTACACTGAATATTCCGAGTTTCATCTACCCTAGAGTTGATGAAACGCGAAACATTCATTGTAGTTTAATCGCCATATATATTTTATAACATTATATATATATATATATATATATATATATATATATATATATATATATATATTAAAAATTTGACTCATGTCCAGATAACCTAAATTGACAATTTAAGTTGTTTAGACCCAAAATTGGCGGAGTAGTTTTGTAGACTCTACACAGGTCATCTCTTTTAAAGTCTGACCTCTTTGCAGCCAAATGTTCGCCCTAACAAGTAAAAAACTTGTTGCATGTCAGAATATCCTTCACGTTAAAGTTAAAATGTTTAGATCCAAAATTGGCTGAATATTTTGTTAGAGGCCTCAATGGTGAAACCTTTAGGCCTTTACCCCCTTTGCAGATAAATTTTCGGCCAAAAACTTATTAAAAGCTTGTCCTATCTCTGAATAGATTTTACTTAAAATTTCCCACGTTTATAGAAATAATTGGTTGAGTAATTTTGTAGAGAGACCATGTTTCTTTTTAAATTTTAACCCCAATTTTGACTAGTTAACATTCAATGCTTTAGGCTCAAATAAATATAAAAAATTATCCATGACCAAGTAACCCACATCTAAAATTTTAAGTGTTTATACCGAAAATTGGCGGAAAATTTTGGTAGAGTTTTCAAAGGTGAAATCGTTAGACTGCTACAATTCGGGTAGCTTAATTTCTGCTCGCAAACCGATTAAACAGATTTCCCAAATCTGCATACTCCTTTTCTCAAATCACGAGTCTGTGGACTAAAAGTTGGCAAAGTAGTTTAATAGGGAAATGTACACACACAGCCAGAAAAAAATCACTATATATATATATATATGTATATATATGTGTATATATATATATTAAGTAATGTGATTTATAATTTAAAAATTAAAAAAAAATTTTAAATTTAAAAATCAAATTTTAATAAAATTAAAAATCAGTTTCATAAGAAGGAACAACAACAAAATCAATTATCTGTACGATCGTTTCGGAAATCCGTGCTTTTTATTGTAGTATACATGAAATTATGTAGAACAATTATATATAGTTTTTTTGGTAAGCACGGTCTCCTCATCAGCAAATTTAGGAGGATTTTTATTGAATTTAAAAGACACCATAAATAAACCTAGCATTAAAAGTAAGGCAGATGAATCTGAAAAAATTGAAATAAAAGGTTTGGATTTAAAATTTATAAGAAAATTAATATGGGTTAGAGATAGAAATGAGTAGAAAAAATATATATTTCTTTGAATTTACATAATAAATTTGATTTAAAAATATATAGAGATAGTTACCTTTTAGTTTTTCTTTTTTTGAAATCAGGAACTGTGTTTAAAGTAGTCATTTAGATGTTTGCTATAGCTTTTTGTTTTATTGAATGATGAATTTTAAAAGGGCGACGCTCGTGCAATAAATTGTTTAAATAAATTTATATATATATATATATATATATATATATATATATATATATATCGAAGATAAGACAAGGGAGATGGGGGCTGGTAGTCTCCCTCCTTCTGCAGCCTTGGACTCTGCTATTGGCCAGCATATGGTTGACAACCCGTGGTGTGCCAACAGATATAAAATTGAATGGTTCGAGGTGCTACATAGAGCGGACTCCAGAATCTATTTAAAGATTTTGGAGTCTGTCTCTATTGTGGTGCGGAAACCTTCTTTGTGCCGGCAGAAAGAAGCATCTAACGCATGGTTTCTCTTTGGAGAACTGTGACTCTTTTCTCCCGTCCCCACCCTCGTTGTGTCATTATTTTACTCGTTTTTTAAACGTTAATAAACTTTATTTTAGTGTCCCCGTAATTTTTGGCACATTCAATAGTTCCCCATATAACTCTTTATTTTTCGACATAATATTATTCTTTGTACGCTATCGATTTTCTCCTGATGAGATGATAGCTGAAAGAGCTCTCGAGAGACTTCCGCCTATTACATTTAAAACTTTATTTAGATTCTGTACCTCTAAACATATATATATATATATATATATATATATATAGAGAGAGAGAGAGAGAGAGAGATGAATAATAGATAGCTTGATATATATATATATATATATATATATATATATACATATATATATTATCATGATATACTACGAGCAATATTTACAAGTTAAATTTTCGTTTTTGCATTGACGGTTTTTGAAGAAGAATATAATCCAGTCGGTTTAGCGATTAAGTACCCCATGACTTGTTTAGTCGAAAAAACTGACACAAACGTACAGAAATATATATTGGCTAAAACAATTCTCTTATCTATGTTTTCTTTTCCATTAAGATGTTTGACAATGCAATTTTACACGATGGCTTCGCGACAAATTGAATAAAACTAGGTTAGGGAGCATATAAAAAAGAAAAAAAATACAGAGAAAATTTAATAATATTCTTATTTACGTGGTTAGTTGTTATAGTTGCCGACAACGCGACGTCGGTCGAGCCGTTCTCCAGTGGCGTCTGCCTCGATCTCAAAACAATCACTTGGCCGCCATATTAGTTCTTTATTCCCTTCCTAAAAACATACAACAAAAATGAATGCTTTTTTTGTTATTTCTTTATTATTTGTCATCGAAATTTTGTCAATGCTGACGAAGAAGCGGACATTGCCCACAGTAAAATACCTCTTGTATTTTTTTACTATTATTATTATTATTATTATTATTATTATTATTATTATTATTATTATTATTATTATTATTATTATTATTTATAGCAGAATGCCATTTCTCTGCCAAATAGTTAGTTGTACCGATGGAATTAGTTTTTTCTTCAACTTACACATGTGATCTCACATATATGTATGTGTGCGTGTGTGTGTGGGTGTGCGACCTTTAATTGTTGATTTTTTTCAAGAACTCTTACAAGGTTGGCCTGATCTTAAGCCTGAATGCTATTTAGGAACTAGACTTGAGGCATATATATATATATATATATATATATATATATATATATATATATATATATATATATATATATTGCTAAATCCAAGGTTTTATTAATAAAGGTGAGCATTTTTTGTGCGGAATATTGTATGAACGTTGGGCATTTCTTTTCTGGATAAAATAATAAAAATAAATCTCAAATGCTCAGGCAAAATTGCATAATTTTGTAATACCATAATTTCAATAATATATGAAAAAGAATATTCACATCAGTTCATATCAGAACATTTTTAAAGATATATATTGCTTTTAACAAAATGGCCGGCAAAACCCCGAGGGGCCTCTTCATCAACAAACTCATCAGGAGTTAATCGTTGATGATAGAAAATAAATAAATAAATAAAATATCTCACAAGAACAGACTTGTTGTACGTGTAATTTTTTCCAGGGAAGAGGGGGAAAACAGTTGTGAATGCAAATAAAATATACACAATAATATAAAATATATACGATAATATAAAATATATGTACAAGTGAGGGTTTAAAAGATATCCCCAAATTAGTCTAATGACCTGAAAAACTCCTATGTAGACAGATTAAGACGGTCTGCGTAGAGGAATAGAGATTACTTCAAAATCCGGAAGTGATTTTGAGAGTCAGCCCGATGCAAAATCCTAGTACACTCCATTTTATACATCTTCGCACACGCAAGATTTTCATGTAGCTCTTGGCCAATGGCAGATTCCAAGGTGGAATAAAAGGAGAAAGAGCGGAAAGGCTTCTCCAATTTTATTGTTGCTGGAACATGGAAGATTCGAGTCTGCAAATTGAAGGTGGTTCGATCTACATAGTCAGTAGCGCACTGACAATTAAATTCATGAGCTACATTACCTTTTGTGATGTAAAGTAAACCATCCTTAACAACCAGGGGAAATGCAGACTTTACACCAAAGACCAAACGTAGAGCAACAGAGGAGAAGCACTTTAACAGAGATTAATGATTTGTCTACCAAAACACTAACCGGTCGCTTACATCCAACGGACCTTTAAGAAGACAGGACACCTGGAGGGATCATTAAATTGTTTTATTTTTTACTGACAAGTGCGACCTTTTTTATCACCATTATATATATATATATATATATATATATATATATATATATATATATATATATATACATATATATATATACATATATACACATATATACATACATATATATATATGATATGGAGAAGAAAAGAAAAAAGATATAAATTGTTATTATAAAGAGAATAAGAACTAGAAGGAAAAGGAAAGAATAATGAGATCTAGTTAAATAGAGAAAGAGAGAAAGTAAGAATTTGACAGTACATAGAAAAAGAAAAAGAAAAAGAAAAAGATCTGCGTGTCAACCAATTTATGAACAATTATACAATTCAGTAATGAAACATATTATTACAAATACAGACAGAAAATACAATCCAAGCGTCAGAAATGAACATGACAAAAAAGGCAGTGAATGTATCCAGCCAGCATATTTATCCTCTCACATACGTCCACGAGTAATATCAACGCAATTCAATAAACAAGTATGATTTAAACGATATATATATATATATATATATATATATATATATATATATATATATCGTTTAAATCATATTTGATTTCATCATGCAGACCGTTTTAATAATATTTGATTTCATCAGGCAAAAACAAAAAAAAATTAAATACAAAAATAAAAAAAAAGGTTCCAGACCTTTTAAAATTTTGAGGAGAGAAATAATGGCAGTTCTTATGAGTTTAAATTAATTACAAAAATGAAGTTTCCGTTATTTTCATCAATAGCATAAATATAATATTATTATATTACCCGCCGACTTACCTCTTTCTCTAACTTTACTCTTCCTCCATCTTTTAACACATTCTATCTCTTATTTGCATAAAGAATAAAAAAAATATATATTTTGCACTATTTGATTGAGGACTATCAACGCCTCTTGTTGAAATTTCATTATTCTCAATTTTTGGACATCTTTCTACATGGAATACACACATCCACACACATACATACAGGCACACACACACACACACACACACACACACACATATATATATATATATATATATATATATATATATATATATGTACATATAAATATATATAGGTCCGTCATCTTCTCAAGAATGGTTGAATGAAACTGAAATATATTATTTGTTCTTGTATGTCAAAGTAGTAGATACAGACACACACATACACTATAAAAACATATATATGTATACAGGCTGACCCAAAAAATAACAGGCCACAACTCTAATTAGGTCCCGTTCCTTAGTGTTTTTTTTCCGAATGAAATGGAACTTTGGTCATAACTAGTTTATTATATTCCAAACATCACATCAAAACACTAGGGTCTTTGGCCTTTTTTTCTTTCCGTTCTACAGCATATGTTCGAGATGGCCTCTAGTTAGCCCCGTGCATTTCTTGAGGCCCAGCACGAAGTTGTCCATGACGTTCCTACAGAATTGGTAATGGCTCTCATCTCCTCCCTGATGGCTTCCTTGAGTTCCATGATGGTTCTGGGTTTCCCTACGTAGACTCTGTCCTTAAGATAGCCGCAAAGAAAAAAAATCCGGGGGGGGTTTGTTCGGGCTATGGCGTGCCCACTCAAAATCAGTCTCCACACTGATCACGCGCCCTCCGAAGTTCTCTTTCAGCCAATCTCGGGACATGTTTGAGGTGTGAGAACTTGCTCCGTCTTGCTGAAACCAGAACTTGCTCATGAGCGACGAGTAGATGGTCTGAAGCTCACTCTTGAATGTTTTGAGGACCTCCACATACCACTCCTTGGTGACTGTCACTGCTGCGCCAGATTATTTGATGAAGATTGGTCCGATGATGCCTCTGGCTGAGATTGCAGCCCACACCGTAAACTTAGGAGAGTACATGGGCTTGGTGGCTACTTCATTAGGTCTGGAGGACCTCCAGAAGTCATTCAGCTGAGGTCCAAAGAAAGTTAAGGAAACTTGGTGTCTCCTCGATATTCCCGAGCATCTTGATTCCCATAGCCCTCCTCTGCTTCTTGTCTGAGGCTGTAAGGGTCTGCAGCGTCTGTATTCTTTATGGGTAAGCCCTGATATCGTTCACAAGCACTCTCCTGAGAGTTACGAGATATACCGAGGAACTGACTTCGCTACGCACAGAGCGTTTCGGAGTCTGCTGGGGAGACTCTCTCACTCTTTCGACTGTTGGCTTCTTGGGACGTCCGAGTGGATTGGACGGTTCCCTCTGGCAGCGTTGAGGTTGTCCACAGCCCCATACTTCTCGAAGTGGTCCACCCAGTTCTGAATTCTGCTTTTGGATGGAGCGTTTTCACATTCGAACTGACTCATGAGACTGTTCTGGGTGTTCTTAAACGAGCCGGTCTTGTAGTAAAACTTAACACAATGTATTCTTTGGCGCATCTACACTGGGGTCTTCGTGTACTCACGGTCGTTTATTCTGACATGTCCTGTAAAATAAGGGCTTTCGGTGAATAAATAATGGATATATCACATAAAGTGTACATCGGCTCCATTTTTTAGGTCATCCTGTATGCATATGTACGTAGCATTTATATGTAAACTACTTTGCTGATATATTTTATGTTTATTGCTGCTCAGCATTTCTTTTCTAAGAAATAACAGTGAAAGTTGTTTATATATTTTTTTAATTCCGCTGCAATTATTTTTTGCACACGAAAATGAAAACAAAGAATCATCTTCAGTTCGAGTTAATCACGAATTGAACGAGATAAGATGGCGATTCGATTAACACCTCGAATACTTTTCACATATGTGTGTGTATTTGCTGCCTGTATTTTGTATGTCATCCTTAATATGCTCTTATCTAATTCCATGTTTCCTGATATTGCCATGGAGTAAGATGCGTTCGAAGATAATAATTGTTTATAAGAAGGAAATACAACAATATTTCAATTCGCTCTCTCCCTCTCTCTCTCTCTCTCGCTCTCTCTCTCTCTCTACATATATATGTGTGCGTGTGTGTGTATGTGTCAGTATATATATATATATATATATATATATATATATATATATATATATATATATATATAGGTATATATATATATATATATTATTGCGTATGAAAATATACAGACACAGGTACACAGACACACAGATACACACATACTCGTAGACACGTTCACTTTTATAGATATATATATAGATAGATTAAACAAAAATATATACGTATACATAAATACATATGAAAACAATATTGTGTGTCCTACAGACCTTTTACGAAAATATTATGCAAGTATAAATCATGTAGAATATCTGCATAAAAATTATTACACGTAATAGTTACCTAAAGATAATCATCCCAGAAGAAAACTGAAAAAAAAATAATAGGGAATTAATTAAAGTGAATGTTTAAAACAATATGCAAATTAGCCTGATCTTTTGCAGATGAATTCAATTCCATGATCCGTATATTACAATTTTTTTTACTAACGGTTATATATAGTCCAATTTTTACTGTATACTCTTTACCCTTATCCTCGAGTTTCCTCTTGACCTTGATAAATGGTTATACCTATGTAAAAAAGAAAACAAAAGAGGGTTTTTAATACGATTATCAATACACACAAAATAAAAATGAATTTATAGGAGTATAGAAGATAGATATAGCAAAAATAGTAATCAGTAAAAAACCCGAACAAGTTGCTCAATACAATTGCAGAGCACATATCTTAATGGAGATATCACATAAAGTGCACGCGGGCCCGTTTTTTTTTTTTTTGGGGGGGGGGGGTTTACCCTGTATATGTATGTGTGTGCGTGTGTTTGTGTGTTTGTGTGTGCGTGTGTGTGCACGCACGTGTGTGTGCTGTGTGTTGGTGTGTGTAGACTTTATATCAAGAAAAATCATATCGTCTCATAAACGATCGTGCACAATTTTTGTGTTAATAATTTGTGGATGTAAATAAATTGGAATTGCATGTATACGTACATCTTATCTCTATCAAAATCTATCTTATATTTTTTTTAATGCATTCTACTTTCTATTGTATAATATGAAATATAAGTCTATATTTTATTAACAAGCAAACTATTCTTTTCTATTGCAGGTAAGTTCCCGAAATCCTTCTGAAAAATGAGACCATGTTTCTGACACAGCAGTTTTGAAGCACCACAGAAAGACAAAACAAGTACAGCAGCTTTTTTCCGATCAGTGTTTTGTATGTGTTTTCTTCAGCGCCTGGTGATTTACTTCTTATTCAGATACCGATGTATTCATGTTTTATTGTCATCATATAATTTATATACCTCCACATGGAATATGGCACATTCATATATATATATATATATATATATATATATATATATATATATATATATATATATTCACACACACACATATATATGTGTGTGTGTGTGTGTGTGCGTGTGTGTGTGTACACATATCCATTGTGGATTATACTGATTATACATATAAGTGCATTAGCCGTGCTTTTTGATATTAACCGGGCAATGTCGAAAGAGTGTTATAATAGCAAAATAAATTGTACGGATAAAAGTATTTATATTAAAATGTGTTATTGGACGGAATGTTAGTTTTCGTAACGAGATAGCATGGAAATATACGTATCCGTTAGTCAAGGGTTGAGATTCAGAGAGAGCAGATGGGGTAACTAGTAAGAGAAAGGGGGCTATCTACGGACAATAATGGCTCCGAATAGCGCAAATGTCGATAAGACCAGGACAAGGGTTTCAGCTTTCTAATGGGGGAAGTATCCGAAATAAAACTGCTGTAAATACTACCAAAGCTTCGGGTCGTAGGGATTTTAGTTGCAGTTCTTTTGCAGAAACATCTTACGATGGACCAAGTATGCTATCTTGTTGGTTGATGTCAAAGCCCAGAGACTGTTGTTAGGCCCATATTTTATACTTGTTATAAGGCTAATTGACATTTTTGTGCATATTAAAAAAAAAAGATATCTTGGAGTTTTATAAAATTTTCTGAACAGTTGTACCTAACTGATGTCTATATAATATTGTTTGTTTATACTTCGCGATAAGTCTTGGTGTGTTAAAGAGGCTCTTTTAGGGCTAATAAAAGCAGTACATTCCTGGGATTCACTTATCATATTTGTCAAAAATTTTATGTGTATGTCTCGTTAGTAGTTTTGCATGGTGCTGCACGCAAATATAAATATGTTAAGGCCTTGGCGACTTTCGGGGCTAAAAGATAGACATTTCTTTTTTTTATGGTTCAATCGCAAATTTAAATATGTTAAGGCCTAAAACTGCACTGTTTGTTCATCTTCACCAGGATTGACGTCCCCTGGAGAGTTTTGGGGCTAAATGTGGGAAGGTAAATGGTGAACTTTGTCATTTTTTAACGATGGACCATGCATACTTAACTTATTATTATTATTATTATTATTATTATTATTATTATTATTAGCATTATTATTATTATTATTATTATTATTATCAATTATATTATTATCATTATTATAATTAATGCCATTATTATTAATTTTATTATTATTATTAATTTTATTTATATTATTAATTTTATTACTATTATTAATTTTATTATTATTATTATTACTTTTATTATGTATTATTATTGATATTAATTTTATTATTGTTATTATTATTATTTTCGTTATTATTAATATTATTTTTATTATAATTAGTAATATTATTATTTTAAATCTTATTATTATAAATAATTTTATTGTTAATATTAATTTATTATTATTACTATGAATTTTATTATTATTATTATTATTATTATTATTTATATTAATTTTATTATTATTATTGTTATTATTATTACTTTCATTATTATTATAAATTTTATTATTATTATTATAATATTATCATTATTAATTTTATTATTATTTTTTATTAATATTATTATTATTATTATTATTTCTATAGTTAATATTATTATAGTTAATATTATTATTATTATTGTAATTTTTATTATTGTTATTATTATTTTTATTATTATTGTTTATATTATTATTATTGTTCTTATTATTAGTGTTATTATTGTTAATATTATTTGTATTTTTATTATTATTATTTTTATTATTATTATTAGTGTTATTGTTATTATTATCATTGTTAATACTATTATTATTGTTATTACTATGGATATTATTATTGCTATTATTATTAATTTTATCATTGTTATAATTATTTATTTATTTTTTAATTATTTTTATTATTATTGTTATTGTTATTATTACTGCTAATAGTATTACTATTGTTATTATCATTATTGTTATGATTGTTCTTATTATTATTCTTTTATTAAAATTGTTATTATTATTGTTGTTGTTATTATTATTATTATTATTTCTATTTTTATTGTCATTATTATTATTATTATTATTATTATTATTATTATTATTATTATTATTATTTCTGGGGCTGTTATATCATTTTGCGTTGATCTTTTCTGTGCAACACTAACTAAATTCATTGCTATTTTTTTCGGGAACTTTTGATGGTTTATTTTGATTGTAAAGGGTATGCTAAACATGAGATTCCCGATTTAGAAATTATTAACGATAGATGGAACAGACTGGTTTTTTTTTCACATTTTATTCATTTTTTCCTATTAGCCAATGTCCAAATGTAATGTCTTCTGGTTTTATTCCAGCATGATATATCAGAAAGAATTCAATATTACATATGTATGCTGACTGCACTTATGCATTCATAACATGATTAGGGCGTTTCATTATTTTGACACACGAGTATATATCAGTTAATATCTTATATGATTTTAGATAGAGTGATGTAATTCTAACTGTATAAAGAGAAAAAAACAATGATGAAAATATTCTCTTGTCAATAAGTTAAATTTACAATAAAAGAAAATACCATTTAAAATCGCCGCAAACTATTTTTTCGTTTGTATTATTTAAAACTAAACATTAATAAGAAGTAATTTTTCTAAGGCAAGCTCAGATGTCAGCTGGACCTATAATGTAAACAAACCCAGACGGACTTTGATAAATTGCATTATCATTATTATTAATAGTTTTATTGTATGTATTTATTTTTAATTATAATAATGCCGTTTGCCTAATGCATTGATGTTTATCGAATTGCGCATCTAATTACATGAAAAATGTTAATAGCAATATAGTATTTCATGTAATATATATATATATATACATACATATATATATATACATATTATATATACACATATATACACATATATATACGTATACACACATGTATATATATATATATATATATATATATATATATATATATATATTAGTGTTGGGACGATTAATCAGAATCGGAATCGGGAATCGGAAAAACAAAAAAAATTCTCTGGTATCGGGATTGGTATCGAAATCGGAAAAAAGTTTAGCTTATTTTCCAATATAGAAAACAATTCCTTTAATTATATTTATTGATATGTGATCTTATTTGAAACCAAATCTCCCATTGTTGGAAACAATAACAAAATGATAAATATATATTGATTTGTAAAATTTATAGATCATCTCAAAAATGTTTTTTGTTAATTTTTTTTTTAAATATCAGCGTTATTCGAAACATATTTTTTTTTACAGTAAAAAGGGTAAAAAAACAACTCAGTGAATTGTTGAGGGGTTTAAATAAGGATTGGTATATATAAAAAATATATTATGAATAATATATAAATATATATATATATATAAATATATATATATATATGTATATATATATATATATATATATATATATATATATACTAGCAAAAGTACCCGTCGTAGACTGGGTTAAAAACCGCCTACAGGAAATGGACTGTGATTTATGAAAGTATGATAGGTTATGAAAAGGAATGGTTGTAAATTTGGGGGTATCAAAACAAAAGAAAAATAAGATGAAAGTAAGTATAAAGTAGGTAAACCCTATAATTTATTATACCATATCTGTTCACACTGAAACACTTATCACAATATTCTGTGGATCTATATTAAAAGAACTTGTTAAACTTTGTGACATAATTTTATTATACCATATTTCTTCAAACGGAAACATAATTATCAAAGTATACTTACGCAGGCAGATATGAAAAGTCTTTATTAAAGTGTGTGTCTATTTCCATTCTATGGAGGCCAGGCGCGAACGTAGACCCCACAATTTTAAGGGACCACCGTTCTGCCAGATCAAACATACGTATTCCTGTGTCTCGATAATCTTCTATCATTATATGTAATGCGTTTTTTAAAATAGTCAAGCATATAGGAGCCTATTCGTGACCAGACACACACACACCCATTCACCCCCACACACACAGAGTCTTCTAGCTTTATATTATAGAAGATATATATATATATATATATATATATATATATATATATATATATATATATGCTAGCATTTCTGCCCGGCTTTGCTCGGCCCTACGTACGTTTCATAACTTTATGTGCATATGTATATATTAAGAAGTGTGAATATGCACGGATTTGCCTTTTCTATATAATAGGCTTCCTTAAGTTAAGAAAAGTTGGTAGAGACCGCAGACGTCAATTTTTTTAAAACGTTGACGTCAATCTTGACTCCTTAACATTTATTGTTTTGGGCTCAAATAAAATTAAAATGTTTGACCCAAGCCCAGGTAATTTACATCTAATATTTAAAGTATTAGACTCAAAATTGGCCGAGGAGTTTGGTAGAGTTTGCAAAGGTAAACTCTGTAAACTTTGACCTTTTTCCAGCAAAATTTTCGCCCAAAAACTGATTAGGCCCTGTCGGTGGGGCATTAAAATACGCCAACTGCCCCCCCCCCTGCAGAGGGTAAAAATCCCTCAATGGGGGTCCTGGATATGACCTTAAACTATATCCAGTGGTGAGGTCCCAGCTTGTGGGCTTTGGGGAGTGTGGAGCCACCTTTTAATTACCATTGCTCCCAGGCCCACTCTGACCCGGAGTGGTAGTACCTGTTAGGGTCCCAACTATGGGTTAAATAGAAACCGACGTGAAAACAACAAATATATTCTATTAAAAATATTTTTCATCAAAATCTTTGGATTCGACATTAAATAACCCGAAAAGGGTTGATATGCCGTAAAACATAAACATCCAACCAACTAAAAACTGATTAAAAAGCTTTCTACATGCCTGAATTTTAGACCCAAAATGGCTCAATAGTTTGCTAGAGACCGCAAAGGTAAAATCTTTTGAACTTTAACTCCTTGGAAGCCAAAATTTCAGAAAAAAAAAAACATTAAAACGCTTTCACTATGTCTGAATACACTTTATGCAAAATTTCAAATGTTTAGACAAAAAATTGGCTGAGTAATTTCGAAGAGACCGAAGAGGTCAATTTTCTTAAAAACTTGGCCCCAATTATGACCCCTTAACATCTATTGTTCTGAGCTCAAATTGAATTATAAAGTTAGATCCAGGTCCACGTAACCTATATCTAAAATTTCAAGTTTTTAGACCCAAAACTGGCGATGCAGTTTGATAGAGTTTTCAAAGGTCACATCGTCGAACTTTGCCCCTTTGACAGACACATTTCTGGCCGAAAACGGATTAAAACGACTTTCCCAAATCTCAATACCCCTTATTTGAAATCTCGAGTCTGTAGACCGAACATTGACAGAGTTATTGTGTAGGGAACGTACACAGACAGACAGACAGACAGGCAAATATTTTCACTTATATAGATATATAGATAGACAGATAATGTCACATGGAGTTGTAAAATAATATATTTCATTTCATTTAAGACGTATCATTTTTAAATTACCGCCCAGAAATAACTAACGTGAAGAGGAGCGATGATGCTTTCAAGAGAAGTACTATTCACATATATCATCAGAGTTAATCTGAACTCTAATAAACAAAGGAAAATTCGATTTTGAAAGCACTACAGACAGAGCCTCCTCAAGATATATGATGACACGATTTCTAAACAAGTAAGGCTTTATTCTTGGGCGCTGATCCCATATTTCCTGCTTCTTTTTTCCATCCGACATAATTGAGAGATGCTCGTGCGCGGGGCGTATTGTTCTTGACTCTATTAACATCTTTCCTTGGTAGATTCATTGATAACAACCTCTTCCTTTATCTGACGAGATAATGGAAAAAGCCGAAAGGCTACATTCCTTGAAAAGGCGCACGCACCTCGGAATGCTCACTGTCAGGAAACAAGGGAGATGAAGATGGGGGGAGGGGAGATCGAACGAGGAGAAAAAGGCACGTGGCTGAAAAAATAGAGTGGTTAATCTGATGTAATCTACACATAAAAATAGGGTAAGAATATATATTATGTTCGAGATCACGGAGGTAATCTTAAAAAATATCGTTACACACACCAATACAAACCATTGTATACATACAAGAGTTGGTTAAGAAATAATGCCTATTTTCACAATTAACAACCACAACAACAATGACAAAAACACTAAAACGTTAAAGACCTCAGAAAATGGGAGTGCTATCATTAAAACGAGCGAACTTTTATTCTCCAGAATTTTTTTTCTAAATAGTTACCACCATTTTAATCTATTTCTGTCAGCCATGAAATTTGCCTTTGTCGTAATATCTGTAGTGCAAATTGTCAATCACACATCTGCCGAAACTGTAAAACCACCCGAGTCATCTCCTATATTTACATCAGTGGCATTAACATTGTCAATTTTCAATATGCGCCGGTGAAAGTTAATCGGTTAATTTTCTATGAGAAAGCTTGTTTTTAGAGTCTCACACAGTAATTTTCAGCAACAAATAGACAAAAACTTCAGTAACTTTGACAATGCAATTTGCAATTCCCCCTCATTCATTCCAGCGGATTAAAAAATAGGAGACATTACTTTTAGAATAGAATGTCATGTATATATATATATATATATATATATATATATATATATATAGGAGCAAGAACATTAAAACTTTAAGTTGAACTCACAATCAAAATTTATAATTTGCTGATTTCTTGAAGTCCTTCGATGCGAAGAATAACAAAAATAGCATTCTTTGAAACTCCGTGGAATAAGGACTTTGTAGATTTTTTTTTCAGTATTCAGTCGAACAATACATTTTGATTGTAAAATTCCATTTACAGTTTTAATTTCCTTTCTCTTATAATAAGCTCCACTCTCTATTGCGTATTGAGCTTTTTTAATTCGGTTAGGATTAAATTTTCTATATATAAACACTGTTATTTATATTAGTGTGAATTTTACCATTGCGTATAACAGGTAAACACTACATCCCTTTGATTTCATTAATTAATTAATATATATATATATATATA
The DNA here is from genome assembly GCF_053919585.1 of Euprymna scolopes. Taxonomy (NCBI): domain Eukaryota; kingdom Metazoa; phylum Mollusca; class Cephalopoda; order Sepiida; family Sepiolidae; genus Euprymna; species Euprymna scolopes. The sequence continues at coordinate 4,917,673 of NC_136516.1, forward strand.
TATAAATATATATATATAAATATATATATATATATATTTATATATATTTATATATATATATATATATATATATTTATATATATATAAATATATATATATAAATATATATATATATATATATATATATATATATATATATATATATATATATATATATATATATAATGTTGCTGGTACAGCAGCATTGCTTCCAACAAAGCTATCATATAATAATGACTCTAGGTTCAGGCATGATTTCGAGGCCGAATCATCATTATCACTAGCCCAGTTGGATTGCTGTCATTGTGTGGAATTGCCATATCAACGATGATGCAGATATGAACTTGCTTTGCATTATATATATATATATATATATATATATATATATATATATATGTAAATGACAAAGTTCTCTCTGATTCTCTCTCCTCTGATCTCGAGCGCATGGTTCAGTGGGGGAAGATGTGGCTGGTTACCTTTAATGCATCCAAAACCAAACTCCTATCCTTACATCATCAACGCTCTGATCCCCATCTGGCATCAATTGTGATGGATGGCTCTCGTCTGGGTGAGGCCCCGTGTTTTGACAAACTTCTGGGTTTGATCTTTACTCCTGATCTGAAATGGAACACGTACATCAAGTCTGTTGCCAAGCTCGCTGGAAAGATGGTGGGATCCTTCTACCGCTCCAGAAGATATCTCACTACTGATGCAATTCTCTATCTATATAAAAGCCAAGTACGTCCAAGGATGGAATACTGTTGCCATATCTGGGCAGGAGCTGCTAAAAACAGCCTATCATGCCTTGACAGAGTACAAAATAGACTTCGTGGCTTAGTGGGCGATGCCCTTTTCTCTGCCCTGCAACCTCTCCCCCACAGAAGAGACGTTGCGAGCCTATCCTTGTTTTATCGTTATTTCCATGACAGGTGCTCGTCTGAACTCCAATCTCTGGTCCCCCCTCGCCAATCTTTAACGAAAAACACCCGTCTAGCTGAATCCACTGTGAAAAATTTCCCCCACTCTATATCTGTGCCTAAATCAAAACGCGGATTCCATGAACAAAGCTTCTTTCTTAGAACTGCACGCCTGTGGAACTCTGTTCCGTCTGCCTGCTTCCCATCGGACTACAACTTGGATGTCTTCAAGTCCAATGTTAACAAATTCCTAATGAACCGCCCCCTTAATTAAACACTTCATCAAATCTCCACACTAACGTAATGTACTTGCAATAACCCTTATCCCTGAGTGGCTTCCGGGCCTTGATAAATGGTGATCACTGTGTAAAAATAAATAAAATAATATATATATATATATATATATATATATAAATAAAGCCCCCTTTTTTATAGAGCACTGTCGTAAACAATTTTCCCCGTTACTTAATTGGCTCAAAAATGAAATGCTCGCTGTTTGCTTCTAAATGGGCGGTTTGAGCACTAGAAAAAAGTGGTGGACGAATGTGTGTTTAAAATATGCATTTTGCGAGGTTATTTGTGGGCACCGCCCCACTGGTTCAATGATAAAACTGCTCACTATTAACGCGATGGTTCTGGGTTCCACACTCATCGTGGGAGAGGTGCTATTCTAACGGTACTGATAAGTTACGATACAATGATACAGGACTGTATGGCGATGACTACAAAAATATTTCAACCCACCCCCCTTTCGGTAGAGCACGTTCGTAAATAATTTCACCCGCTACTTAATTGGCTGAAAACTGCGAAACTCGTTGTTTGTTTATAAATAAGCGGTTTGAGCACTAGAAATATGGTGGACAAATATTTGTTTAAAGTAGACGTTTGGCGAGATTATTTGCAGGCATCGCTCCCGTGTGTCGATCGGTAGAACTGCTTACTATTACCGTAATGGTTCTAAGTTCAATCCTCGGCTTGGAAGAGGTGCTAGTCTAACAGCACTGATAAGCTGTGATACAAAGATACAGGACTGTATGTCAATGACTTTATATATACATATATACATGTATATATATATGTATATGTATATATATGTATGTGTATATATATACATATATATATATATATAATAGGACAACAAGAGCATGAAATGAAGACACAAAACTATATATAGGTAGATATAGAATGGATCATTTATTTGATAATGGAATACAGGCGAAATTTGGGGGATAGAAGGGACTCTTTATGCACGGGCATTTCGAAGTCTCGTCTACGTATATATAGTTGTGTGTCTTCATTTCATTCTCTTGTTGTCCTATTGTATAAACTCCAATAATTATTGTTGTGCTTGGCATTATCCGGATAAGTCTCCTTTTGTACAATTGATCTTTCTCTTTTCTCTTTTACTTAAAAACCACACACATATATATGTATATATATATATATATATATATATATATATATATATATATATATATATATATATATATATATATATTGGTTTTGGAAGGAGAACTATAAAAACCCGGAAGTCAGCCGAGGATGAGGGTTCATGTGTGTAACGGCAGTAGTTGGGACAGGGAAAATTAGGTATGATTGCATTATTTAGGAGGATCGTTCAATAAAAAAAATCTCGTTTACATTAGACTTGAAGCCGACAGTACTGTAGTCAGTTGTCGCACAGACAGCGGAACAGAGTTCCACAGGTAAACTGTTCTAGAAAATAAGCTTTGTTCAAGGAATCCACGTTTAGATGTAGGCACTGATACAGAGTAAAAGAAAATGTAGAATATGATTTGGGATTGACGAGTGTTTTTTATTAGTCTATATAATTTTAAGCCCTTTGTGCAAAATGCCTGCAGATGTATATATTGTTTATCAAAGAAAAAAATGTGATAAGTTGTTTATATAAAAAAAGACTACGTTTATATCAACACAACGAGAAGAAATAAAGAATCAACTGCGTGTATGCACAACCAGTGAAATTCTAGCGTTGCCTTGCTCAATATGCAGTGTGCAACACATAGATTGGAACAGCGTCAAATGCTCGCCATTAAAATCAGAATAGAGCGCAAACAAGTTCGCAATGTCTCTTCTCTGCTTACGAGGTTGCAGAAAAGAGAAAAACGTATCACCCACTAGATGACGAAGTTGGTTTGTACAGGTAGGATAGGGTTATCGTTGTCAGCACCTTCCCACATGTGGCAACAGTACTCCATCCTAAAATTTCTTGGTTCTTTATGTAATAGAGGATTGCATTGGCAGGGAGATATCTACTAAAACAGCAGAATGATGGAAACCATTTTTCCAGTGACGTTGGTGACGAATTTGCTGTATGTGTTGCATTTTAGATCAGGAATAAAGGTAAGACCAATAAGCTTTTCTAAACATGCGGCGTACTTAAGACGAGAGCAGTTCATTTGAATTGGGGTCAGATGTGGGCCATATCCTTTTAGATGCTAACCAGCTAGCTTTACCCTCACTGCACGACGTCCTCAGGATAAGAGGTAATAAAATCAGAAAGATCTTAGTCATATCCGCCCTTTGAAGTATTACCATATATAGTGCTGTCGTCTGCCTAGATATCTACGAATTATCTTACTATTATAAATCTATCAGAGAGAAATGATTTAATAATTGAGAAAATATCTTCAGGTATTCCATAGCTGGAGATATAGTGTAGTAGATCCTTATGCCATACTCTATCAAAAGCCTTTGATATGCTAAGAGCAATTGCCCTAGATACGAAGCCGCCTCGACGGATTCACTTATCCTGTAGGATATTGCTGTTAGTTATAGATCTAGCAGAACAGAAACCATATCGCATATCACTAACTGGGTTATTTATGCCAAGAAAATTGACTACTCTGTTTCGCACGAATTCCAGAAATTTACTCATGACGCACAGTAGACTGATTGGTATATACTGAGAGGGATGGCCGATTGTATTAATCTTAAATACAAGACAGACTGCTAAGGTTTTCTATGGTTGTTAAGAAGCATTTCGCATTAAGGCAACGTTCAAACAGCTTTGTAAGAATGGGGTCTACTGCTGGTTAAATTATTATGACCACTATAATTAATATACACTCGGGATCAGTTGATTACCTGGAATTAACGTTTTCTATTAGCTTGGCAACATCACGCATCGTTATTTGTATATCGCATAGCGTTTCTCAGACATAGGAGGGAATACGCGAATACGGGAATACGGGAAGTTGGGGTCACTTATAGGGTAGAATTTGCTGCAAAGTTCTTGGAGAAGAATCTAGCTTTGTTTAATGTTCGTGAGATTACCTCAGATCCCTGGATTTTGGGTTAGATAGAGACATACCTCCGTTCTGGACTTATATGTAACTCGCCAAAACTCATTAGAACTAAACCGCTGCTCAGCTACTTAGGAATTGTCGGACTGAGCATACTAATATCTCAAATTCTATATTACTCTTTTACAATGGTGGCTCGCAGATTTTAAGGGGGATCTGGTGTAATACATCTATTTCGCTGAAATCAGTGGGAATAGTTGGTTCTGTGCGCAATGGCAGCGGCACATTCTGTAGAGAACCTCGGCTAGCTGTTAAGTGTTGCTTGGATTACTTAGAGTGTACGAAGCGTTTACACCGGAAATTAACCGTTAATAAAGCCTTATACCATAAATGGCACATTCGCATCCTTCCTGAAGTTGAAATCTAATTACAAGAAACCAAACCAGATTATTGTATCAGTACGAAACTGGGCGTGCTCCAAGATAACATCGCGATTAAAGTACTTTACTCTAACTTAAATTCCGATTTATAATCCATGTAAAGATCAAAGATATCTTCCTGATTTTCGCTTTGCGTTGTGAAACCATTTTTTGTACATTCCTCTCTTGTAATCAACTGTAATTAAATATACATACAAAGAACTTTGCACTAAAATTTGATAGATGAATACACGTACTTACACACGTCATATAGATGACTATATATATATATATATATATATATATATATATATATGTATATATATATGGGGTTCGGAGGTCTCCCTCCTTCTGCAGCCTTGGACTCTGCTATTGGCCAGCATTTGGTTGACAACCCATGCTGTGCCGATAGATATAAAATAGATTGGTTCGAGGTGCTACATAGAGCGGACTCCAAAAACCATTTAAAGATTTTGGAGGCTGTCTCTATTGCGGTGCGTCAACCTTCTTTGTGCCGGCAAAAAGAAACATCTAACGCATTGTTTCTCTTTGGGGAACTTTGAATTTTTTCTCCCGCTTTTTTTTTTTTTTTTCTCCCTCGTTGTGCCAACATTTTTAATCGTTTTTTTTTAAACGTAAATAAATTTAATTAATGCCCCCGTACGTTGGCACATTAAATAAGTTCCCCTATAGAACTCTTTATTTTCGCCACAATATTATTTAGATTGCTATCGATTTGCTCCTGAAGAGATGATAGCCGAAAGAGCTCTCGAGAAACTGCCGCCTACCATTTTATATATATATATATATATATATATATATAAAAGTGATGAAATGAATTAGATTACGGATTAGTGAATCTTGTGGTTCCAAATCTTATAAAATATTATTGAAAGGCAATATTTATATAAGACAGTTTCAGCCTAATAATATTGATCAATATACCAGATAAAGCAAATAAAATAGGAGTTTTTATATTAAAAAAATTCATTTAGAATTAATTACTTTACAAAATAAATTTTGTTTAAAAACAAAGAATACAATGTTTAAAATAACTTTCTTAATCCATCGATTTTAAATGTAAGTATATCTACTCAGAAGGAAAATCACTAGCAAAATATTAATATTGGTATAATGTTATTTTGCTAGATAGCACATACAACACTAATATTAAAGATTTTAATCCCTTTAAGGGTCATTGAGAAAAAAAGGAGTGAATGCTGACAGCAGAAAAAGAATGTGATATTTGGTATCGAAATAAAATATCTATCCTTGAAGTATGTAGAATGGTATTATAAAATGTACTTATATTGAAAATTTATAGATAAAGGAAATTATTTCAAACATTATATTCTTTGTTTTCAAAAAATAAAATCTTATTTTGAAAAGTAATTCTTACTAAATGATATCTAAATATATAACCTCTAATATATATATATATATATATATATATATATATATATATATATATATATATATATAGAGAGAGAGAGAGAGAGAGAGAGAGAGAGCTTAGACAGTTAAAAGAATAGAGTAAATTCAATTCTATAAAAAGAGAATTATCGGGATAGCAGAAAGATCAACAAATTTAATTAGATCGTATATGGGATAAAGAGCCTCCTATATCCCCTAACTAAGTGCTTGTATAACCTTGTTAAATACATTTTTTCAATCATTTTGTTTCATATATATATATATATATACATACATAGATACATATATGTATATATATATACATATGTATATTTATATATGTGTGCATATATGTACATATTTGTATATATATATGTATATATAAGTATATATATATGCATATATATGTATATATATATATATGCAGAATGATCCAATAAAATATATACACTTTAAAACTTTAAATTAGCTCAACTTGCTACATGAATATGCTATACCACGTTCCCAAGAGATGTATACGAATAAAAAATGGCACTTCCCGAAGGATGAATCACTTCCCCACTATCACCATGGCATAAGAGCATATCTTCATAGTCACCTGTGCAACAGGTAGTAAGGACGAAATAGAATATCTGTCAGGAAGAGGAGCACTGCCAACACTCACAGGATTTGACCCCTCCCACTTCCCCATGCTTTTTTTTTCTCTTTTTGGTGGGTGGCATTTAAAGCACAGCTTCCACAAAACGACCCTGGGGTCTAACTCTGCCCCGTGGGGAGGCATAGTAAATAGGTACAATGAATAAGTTGAAAGCCATCATTGAAAGATGAAACAAGTGTAAAGCCATCATTGAAAGATGTGTCAACATACCAATTGAACTGATTAGGAATGTTTTCAATTCAATCTGTGAACGTTGTCAGCTATCCATCAATCAAAATTGCGAATACTTTGAACACTTTCGATAATTAAATGGTTTCTATATTGTTTACGGTGTTTATGAAGAGTATTTTAACTACACAGTATTACTACATAAGTGAGATTTATGACAACATGCTTTATTACGACATAATTGGTGTATCAATGGCGTAAAATTGTATTCAGAAATTGTTTTGTGAAGCATTTAATCTCGTATAGACGTATTAAAATTTAATATTCGCGGTTTTTATGAATTTTCTGTGAGCGTTACAATCCCTCAATCCCTGGCAAATTGCAAGAGAATACTATATATATATATATATATATATATATATATATATATATATATATATATATATATATATATATCGAGAGAGAGAGAGAGAGATGTTGTTTTTTTTTTTTGTTGTGATTTTAGCGATATGTTTGAATGAATCCAATTATTTACGAAAGTGCATTTTTACCTAAATGCGAGTTGGGAATAATTTTCCCTTTTTAACTAATTTGGTACCCCCACACGGGGAGCGGCATATATATTATTTTTCAAATGTAATTATCCACTGACACGTGTTTCGTCGTCTACGACTCATCAGAGTGGCTATATCTAGCGAGATTCGAAATCGGGACCCAACGGTAATGAGCCTAAACCCTTACCCCTGGACCATCTCGCCAACTGTCTGGATATGTCGTTATTTACTTAGATGTTGATTTTTTGTTTTGGTTTTAGCGATATGTTTTGAATTAATTCAATTATTTACGAAAGTGCATTTTTAAAATGTGTGTTTAACCGTCCATTTACCATACATATACATATATATATATATATATATATATATATATATATATATATATATTTATATATATATATACATATATATATATACATTATATATATACATACATATATATATATATGTGTGTATGTGTATGTGCGTGTGTAACTAGTGTTTGTTTACCTGCCCATTTATATTTCTTTCATCATCATGATTCTTTCCATATTATTCCGTTTCTTTTTAATCTCATATTTTCTGAAAACGTCAAGAACCTTGAAACAAGATTACGATAAAAACAAACGCACTCGCACAGCAACACGCAGAAATACTTACAACGGCAACTGTTTTCTTTTACCAAATCTTACCGTACACTCGTACGCACACACGCCTACGCATAGACGCCCACACAATCACTCCCGCTGATTTTACCTACATCTCTATCTAGATCAGACTCTTATCAATCTTCTTATCATAATTACTTATTTACTTACTCATGAAAACAAGAGGTTATCCAAGGAATCTGAGTGACAAAAAGGTTCCCAGTGTTTTACTACTCTTTTCGGCATTTGATTTTTGTGTAACTTTGCACTCTCTCAACAGCTGTTTATAATTGAGTTTCCGCTAATGAAAAGGCTTGATTTCTTTGGATAATTAGTGGTTATATGTATCTGCATATCTATACGGCATAATAACGATACCGGTTAAGGTTAGATCGCTGAGGTTAAGCAACATTGACCTTGGTCATACCAGATGAGTTACCAATTTTGGAATACCAGACGCTGTATGTGAGAAGACATTGACATCTCCTTGCAAGAACCAAACGTCATCATCTCCCCTAACGGTGATATACATGCGACTGGCGATGGCTTGTGAAATTTACACTCTCTTTGAGCTTCCTTCTTTGGGGGAATCCCGTTAAAGCGGCGTAGGGTTCGTGTCGTTTTCATTTGCGTTTCCATATGTATCCACGAATTTACAGCGCTTTCTTTGAAGATTTGATTTCTCTTATTGTCTACCCGGTTCATAATAATCTCTCATACCTAAAATAATAATTCACTAAAACCAGTCATTCTGAAGCGTAATGATTATCGTGATTAATTTCAAAGTGGGAACCTATGTAGAAAGGTATTCATTGATATTACATTTGCATGTCTGCAGGCTTGTACCATCGAGGAAATGAAAATAAAGGTGAGAGTGGCAAAATGGCCTTGTGCATAGTTGAGGTGAAAACAACTATGATTACTGTAAGCTTTCAAAGAATGAAGTTTTCGGGCGTCGTTAGATTTCTACATTGAAGAACGAAAATTTTCTTGGTAGTGAAGTTTGTGGAGCTCTTTCCGTTTAAGAGAGTACAAATGCATTCAATTTAAGTAATTTAAATCAATTAGACGAGCATTACATCGCGTGGACAGGTGCTGCATTTATGAAGATAGCGCGGGAAATCTTTGATCAAATAATCTGTACTGTTCACCTTATGCAATAAATGGAAAGAGAGCGAAAGATGGACAGCGAAATTGCTAGTGTGTGCACCAACCCAGATATGGCAAAAATATTCTACGCATTGTTATATGTTGGCATTCAAGAGACATAGCATAGTAGAAAACGTGAGGAGAGTTCTAATCCGGTAGATGGAACTTGACTTATATAGCAAGACTTTGCAATATATTCTATTAAGTTTCTTCAAGTTCACATTTCGAATGCCGTCGATAATGTCACCACGAGATTTATTGCAAAAAGTATGCATGTTTTTTTCTATTGTTATTACTACATTTATTTTACGCAGAAATTTTCACACGAATCAATACAGCCAACTAGAATTGCACTAGTTGTATGCACTGAAATGCAGAATATATCCATCACTCTCAGCATCTTTCGATAACATATGCAAATGTGTTGTCTCCTCATTACGGCATCTACAAATACGATCTCGCCGTTCGTAGGAATAAAAGTAATTAAGAGTGATCTCCAACAGAATATCTATGGAAGTCGCTTTCGTAGAATTCAAATTAACCTGGTTGCTCTTCACGGGGCGCCTTTCAGGTTAAAACTGCTAAAATGTTGAAACTACCTTGTTTCTACATATTTTTTATTATATTCTTCGCGATTACTCTTAGGTTCCCCATTGGCTCTTTTAGAGCAAATAAAAACACTCCATTTATGGGACTATTTTACTATATTTGTCAAAGATTTTCTGTTTATGTCGATTTAGCAGTTTTGCATGGTGCTGAACTCAAATGTAAATAGCTTAAGGCCTTGGGGACTTTTGGGGCTAAATGGGGTGGGTCAAATGATGTTCTTAGTCATTTATTTATTTTTTATTTTTTTGCATGATGCAGAACTAAAATTTACATATCTTAACGCCCAAAACTGCAGCGTTTGTTCATTTTTACACGGATTTGACGTCCCCTGGAAACTTTGGGGGCTAAATGGGCGACGGACAAATTCTGAACTTAGTCATTTTCTTCATACCTCGTTCACTGCGAACTCACGGGGGGTGCATGCTTCACTTATTATACTTAAAATTGTATAAAAAATCCTTCAAGGTCGTAGCTTTATGTTTTTAATATAATTAATAATATAATTAAATAACTAGTTTAATGCTTAAATTCTACATTTTGGTAAGTGATATTTTTCACTGTATTTTTGGGTTGTTTTTTTTTTTTGTTAATTTTATCCAGGGATTTATATAAAAAGTATTTGGTTTTCAAGAAAAATATCTAAATGATATTTATATTGTATATCAATAAGAAACAACCAGTTAAGTATCAAACTAAAAATAAATAAAATTATAGTTATTTCCTTTCAAAGGAAGAAGAATCAACTGTGTTGAGAGGAACAGGGTCGGCCATAAACATCTGAGGTATAAAAATGCCTTTCGCATAATAGGCTATAAGTCTTGAGCAAGCTATCGGCTTCTAGATTACCATTTATTCAATAAGTTTATAAATACATTTTTAAGTTTATAAATACATTTATAAGTTTATAAATACATTTGCATACGTTTATAGTTTATTCATTAATCATACTTACGTGATTATTAAATCAATAAGATGCATTATCGGACGTAACAATATCTAAGAATATTATTTTATTTTGAGCAATATTCTCCGATTTATTTCGAACAGCGTTACCATATTGCTAATTTTTCGAACTTAATTTACAAAATAAAAACAAAAACAAATGACATGGACAGGTTATATATTGTTTTATTTCTTAGAGTGAAATACAATATAGTATGTTCCGTTTAAATTTCACCAATTTTTACTTAGTAATAAATTGAAGAACATTAATTATAATTTTCTAATTGTTCATGAAAATACGTTTTACTATATAGATTCCATAATATGGATTTCTTTTGTCTAATGGCGTATTCAGCTGATTGTTGTAACCATAGTAAGGGAAGATCCCTAATTCCTTGTATATACCATTGTGCAGTTGCCACAGCGAGATACTCTTATTTCGACTGCAAATATCTTATTTTGAATAGTCACTTTTTGGATGCAGTATTCAGGCTGATCTAATAGACACTGGTAGATATACGCCACAATCACGTTGATACACGGGTTCCCGCCAGGTCACTAGTTAAGCAATGATGAACCTGGTCAGTATCAGATGGGTGCCAATTTTAACCCGATGCACCCCTAGTTTTAGTTGACATGGATCAGGGAGAAGGTAATGCTGGTGACCTAGACAGAAGGATGTTGGATGGCCATGCGGAAGAATGAGGCTGTAGCAAATCAACGGTTCTATGATCTATGCACTGCGGATAGTTGCGAACAGGCGAATCGTATGTCGCTGCGCTGTGAAAGGTGATGGAAAACCACCCTATAAATTCTGCTAAATCAAAAATCATGTGAAGTGTTCAGAGGAATCAAGGCAACAGTGGACTGATGCCATGGAGGACACTACCCATGATTTCATTTACGGCATAAAGATGACACGACGAAGGAAGGAGAGGAGTGATAGTGTCAAGTAGGCGTTCAGGTTATTTTCCGTATATATTAAATTTTTACCCCGAAGAAAACTCCTCAACTTTGATCTCTTGGCAACCGAATATGCGCCCGAAAACGGATTAAAGCTTGCTGCATGTCTGAATACACTTGATGTAAAATTGAAAATGTTTGGACAAAAAATTGGCTTAATAGTTTTCTAGAGACCGCAAAGGTAAAATCCTTTAAACCTTGACCTACGAGCAGCAAAATTTCCGGCCCCCCAAAAAAGCTTGCCTATGTCTGAATATACTTTATGTAAAATTTTAAATGTTTTGACCAAAAATTGGCTGAGAGGTCAAATTTTTAAAAATGGTTACCCCAATTGTGACTCCTTAACATTTATTGCTTTGGGCTGACATTAAGTCAAAAAGTTTGATCCATGTCCAAGGTATCTGCATATTAAATATCAAGTGTTTAGACCAAAAATTGGCAGAGTATTGTGGTAGGGTTCTCAAAGGTGAAATCGTTAAACTTTTACTCCTTTCCAGCCGAAAATCGATCAAAAAGATTTTATTAAATTTTCCTTATGTCCAATCTACTGTCTGTAGACTGAACATTGAAAGAGTAATTTGGTAGGGAAATGTGCACACACAGACAGACACACAGACCGACACACAGACAAATCCACTTTTATATATATATATATATATATATATATATATATATGTGTGTGTGTTTGTGCGCGTGTGTGTGATTGTGCGCGTGTGTGCGCGCGCGTGTGCCTGCGCGTGCGTGCGTGTATGAGTGTAAATGCAGAAAACTTGAAGTCATTAGGAAAAACACAGAGGGGAACACAACCTCATTTCATTCACCTACTCACCCGTTGCATTTCAGATCTTCAATAAAGATTTATATTTTTTTCAGAAAATACACAATAAAAAATATTAAAACCTACGCAGAATGATTTTATTCGAAACAATGTACAGGAAATAATTTCGTAAAAAATGGTTAACCATAAAAGAATATGGCGTCGATCTTTTCTCTCCACATGCGCACACAATATTTGCAGATGGACGCACTTACAAAAACATCGAAATAGCATTTTATCAGATTTGGAGATTTCTATTTCTTTTCATCAAGATAACTCAGTATTTCTATAAACGTTTTTCGGTGGGTTCATGAGAATTTTCATTTGATGTACAAACTGGAACGATAGAATTGTCGACCTAAAGAAGAAGACATGATACCATTTCCGTTTGATTAAAACTAGTTTTCTTTTTTTGATGCACAAACACCAAGAGCGATAAAAAAACATTCTATCATGTCTTAAAGTGACACAATTTTTAATAAACGAGATCGAAGATGCGCCGCTGCACAACTCATACTATCTACCGAACAAAGTCGTGAGCACGAATTATTGTCAGCACCTTCGAAACGGTTCAACGCTTGAGAGTGTCGCTTAATGATGTTTCCAGACACGGTTTTGGTTTTTAGTTTGAATTCATTTAAGGGTCATATCATAATACCTTACATCCTAGAGTCGGCTTGAAAGTCAACACAAAACTGTGAAATCACGTGACCACAATCAGGTAGATGTGCAATCAGGTGGCCGTTGGCAGACTCTGGGCGTGGCAACATGTTCAGCGCCTGCCCATAAGTCCTAAGAGACCCAGGATTGACCTCAAACCGAATGCTATGACATTGTTGAATTTTCTCACTGGTCCCATCTCCTGTCCGGTACTACACTCGCTGTACTAGTTTGTTTGGTCACATATCGACAACATAACACAACCTTCTTAAACATCAGAGTCAGTCTGATCGCTGGAATTCGCCGAGTATTCGCTGAACTCCTACAGGCGTATATGAAAAAGGCATGCTTCCAGTCTCGGATACATATCAGAGCGGTGACTGAGGTCGAAGGCGGCTACATTGAATAGGGTAATCTCTAATAGATAATCGATTTTATTTATTCAATTTTCCAATAAAAGTTTTAAAATAAAACTCTATTTTTGTTTCTTTAGAGTGACACATCCATTGTTCCACCCTATGCGTATATATATATATATATATATATATATATATATATATATATATATATACATCTCTTTGTCTCTTTATCTCTCTCTCTCTATCTCTCTCTCTCTCTCTCTATAAGTATATATATAAATATGTATATATATAGATGTATCTATGCATATATATAAACAGACAGACAGACAGACAGACACACACACACACACATATATATATATATATATATATATATATGTTTAACTACCAGTAATTAAACTGGAATTCAGATTCCTTCCATTCAAAAGTGTATTTTCACTTTTCCGGAAATGGTTCTACACTTACAGATAGAAAGATGATTTGATAAAAAAAAAAAAATCGAGATCGGAACCGATAAGTGAGTGGAAATCCGAAATTTGTAACAAAATCTGTAATTGTATCGGAATCTGCAAAAACTTTGGATATATATATATATATATATATATATATATATATATATATATGTATATATATATATATATATATATATATATATATATATATATATATATATATATATATATATTACTAATCGTCCTAACACTAACATTTGAATAAATAGATAAGATTTCTTTCTAATAATACGAACTAAATAGGTATTGGTTATATGCCTAACACATTGTCTTTTTGAAGACCATTTTTTATTATTAAAGTTTCCAATCCTCTCATCATAATGAAATTGGAAATGCCATTATACATCAGATTCGGCCGTCCTTTTATTTGAGTGTAACGGACACAGAAAAACATCTGTCTCATCGACAAAGAAATATTCGGAGTTATTAAATACTGCACATATTTATTGTTTTTGATTTCCTTAATATAAGTAAGTTATTATCAGGACTATGACATCAGCATACTCTTTTCATTGTCATGGCTCTCGAGTATATATCCGACACAGTTAGACACAGTTTATCAACTGAGGAACATATCACTTAAACGCATAGAAGATATCAACGGATACACATGAGAGAGTCAAAACAATGAAAAGAATATGCTTTTGTCCTCGCCCTACTTATCATGGGCGTAAGTGACGTAAGGCCAGTTGCGTTTTCTTGCCATGGGATCATTAGAACGGCATAAGACTTATACACAAAATTCACTTCACACGCACACACACACACACGTATTATTCTGTGTAGCTTAATCGCCATAAATATTTTATAACTTACTGTGCGTATATATATATATATATATATATATATATATATATATATATATATATATATATATATATATATATATATGAAGCGCTCGTGTTCAGTCTGTGTTTACGCTGTTGGGTTTTATTTCGATTCTGGTCGCGTCTTTTGTGTGCGTCATTGTCAAGACGGTCGGTCTCGTTCGGTAATTATTTTTGACATTTTCTCGACAAAAAAGCGCATCTATTGAAATCTGGTGGGTGAAATGAAGGCATTCCATGGTATTTTGCTAATGTTTCTCTTTACAAGAGAAAGCGGTTTCTATGTCTAAGCGAACGTCTTATGTCCTCTTTTTGTGCTGATCGAAAAACGAAGAAAGAGCAGAAAACGCATTTCAATGATGCGATTGTGTGGTTATTGGGAAATATGATAATGTGCCATTTTAAAAAGGACAAATTACAGTCGAATTGATAAAAGAGATCTTCAACAAACAAGAGCCAATATAATTTAGTTACGTCCATTTAATGTACGCATTTAATGCTAAGCGTGGACAGCTATGTATAATTAACCTTTCCATTTCAAACAGCACGGTGGTTTCCGTCCAATGTACGAGGTGTGTTCAATAAGTTTTCAGATTTCTTTTCAACAGGCATTTATCTTAGACACCTAAATATTTGTCTTAGACACCTAAAACAATCCGTAGTTTATTGCATTATATCTTATGATATGACTGAACAATCTTTTTGATTTCAGGTTCAAATTAGCAGTTACAGGAGCAATTGGAATATACCATACTAAAGCCTGATTGTTACATATACTGTTTTTGTTTTATATATTCATATATATATATATATATATATATATATATATATATATATATATATATATATATATACTTACATATAAGCCTGAAGAATCCTAGAGTGGATGAAACGCGGAATATTCTGTGTAGCTTAATCGCTATATATATATATATATATATATATATATATATATATATATGTGTGTGTGTGTGTGTGTGTGTGTATGTCTGTGTGCGTGTGTCTGTGTGCGTGTGTCTGTGGAAATATACTTTATTCCCTTATAAGATATACTAATCCTTATTTAAGTATGCAAATTGAATTACAGAACAATATAATGTATGAATGACAAAAGTCTATATTCATGATGTTGACCATCTTACAAGTAACATCACATTCGACCGTCCTTTTATGTGAGTGTAATGGGCACAGAAAAACATCTGTTTCGTCGACAAAGAAATATTCGTAGTAATTTGATACTGCACATAATATTCATTGTTTTCGATTTCCTTAATATAAGTAAGTTATAATTATGACTATGACATCAGCATATTCAAGGAACACATCGCTCCGATGAGATATAGACAGCTGGCCCAGCATTACAGTAAGCAACCGCATATGTACGGTCTTCCCAAGATACACAAATACGGTATTCCACTCAGACCCATAGTGAGCTGCCGAGGCTCAGCATGCAACCCACTGAGCAGGTACCTTGTGGATATAATACACCCATTAGCAGGCAAGTCAGCAACACATGTAAAGAATTCTGCCCACTTCACGGAACTGATCAAGGGAGAACCCATCAGTACAAACGAAATGGCAAGCCTAGATGTGGTTAGCTTGTTCACTAAAGTTCCAACTAGTGAGGCACTAGCAGTAATTCAAGACAAACTAGCTGCGGACCTCTCATAGAAGAGCGCACATGTGTATCATTGCCAAACTTAATGAAAATGCTGACATTCGACATAGAAACAACCTACTTCAGAATGGGTACTGAACTATATCGACAAGAGGAGACGCTAGCTATGGGCTCACTATTATCACCAGCGATGGCGAACATATACATGGAATACTTCGAAGACATGGCCTTAGGTTCAGCTCCCTCAAAAGCCAACCATGTGGCTAAGATACGTTGGTGACACCTTCATACTCTGGCCCCATCAGGAAGACATCCAAGCTCTCCTAGACCATGTGAACTCAACAAGGCCATCGATACAGTTCACAATGGAGGAAGACAAAGATGACCAACTGACCTTCCTTGATATACTCATATCACGCACAGAGCATGGGTTTAAGACATCCGTATATCACAAGCCTACCTTCACCGGACAATACCTTAACATCAACTCCCATCACCCATACAGTATCAAACATGCAATCGCACGCGGTTTACAACATCGAGCAGAGACAATATGTAGCGACATCATTAAATACCACCAAGAAATGGTCAGGTTGAAGAATACCCTCCGTCGTAACAACTACCCCGATAGCATACTAACCACCAGACGTGTTAATAGTATAAGAGAGGAGAATGAAATCCAAAACCCTCCAACGGTCTGCCTACCATACATACGAGGCATCTCCGAAAAGATTCAGAGAATATGTGCCCCCTACAACGTCAGGACGGTATTCAAGAGCGAGTCAACACTCAGACGACACCTGATACGAGTGAAGCCCTGCATGGAGGATAACATGACCAAAAACTGCATATACTCCATCCCATGCAGTTGCAGAAAGGTTTACAAGGGTGAAACATGCCGCCCCCTTAAAGTAAGGGTGGAAGAACACCGAAAAGCGGTAACTAAAGGGGAGACGGAAAAATCGGGTATAGCCAACTATGTCTGGATTGAGAGGGGGGATCATCGCCCCCTATGGGATAAAGTAAAAATAATAAACAGAGAGACCACTGGAAAGTGAGAAAACTTAAAGAAACAGCTCACATGCTCGGACATAACAACCTACTGAGCAAACCAAGCATAGAGCTGAATGCAAGGTGGACACCTCTGATAGAGAGAGAAAACCTTGAATAACAGCATAGGTTTAAGCTTAACAAAAACCAGCCAAGAATTGTCCTAGTGACATATGGCCCAGTGGTCCTAGACGTTGTATCAAAGTTTACAGTTACCCAAAGGTGCTGAGTTCAATCCTGAACGAAGGCAGTAAAAAAGTAACATTCAAAACAGAGAATCAGCAACTATGTCCCAAAGCCTAGCTGGAGTCCGAGCACGGTACCCGCGTAATAATAATAATGAAGGGTTGGGTTCGAAACTCCTAACAAACGGTTCCCCAGTTCGAGACAAAACACCTGATGAAGGCCGGAGGGTAAAACGGCCGAAACGTAGTGACTATAACAACCAAGATGAGAAAGTCAGTCCGACAATCTCAATCAATGAAAACACCTCATCTAAAAAATACAGACAATTACTATCTTACAAGTAGACAGTATTTATTTCGCAGTAGAAAAGTAAACACTTAATTATTATATTAATCAGGGAATCTATTTTTCCCTTTACTTATTTTTCTAAATTCCAAATGGCATAATGGAAATATGTTATAATGTATTTACAGTTTTTTTTTCGTTTTTTTTTTATTTTAATCAGCATCCTTATCTCTTTTTGATTGATTGTTGCTGTTCCTTCTGATTAGTTAAGGGCAAAATTGATTCAAACATAGATATGACAATTAAGTGATTGGTATAGTGATGCGAAACAGATTCTGCCAAGAATTGTAAATATCAACTGGATTAATAGAATAAATTGTAAGATGCTCAACATCACGAATTTTGAAATATAGAATTTTCTCATTCATCCATTACATATAGATACTAGCATGGATGCCCGGCGTTGCCCGGGTATTTAAAGGTGTATTTTGAGAAAAAAACAAAAAAAAAAGCGGGCAATTCTTTTTAACTTTGACCCCTATTATGACCCCTTAAAATTTATTGTTTTGAGCTGAAATCAAGTTATTAAGTGAGATCCATGTCCAACGAACATATACATAAAATTTCAAGTGTGTAGATCCAAAATTGTTGAAGGAGTTTGGTAGGGTTCTTAAAGGTCATATCGTTGAACTTTGACCCCTTAATCGCCAAATTTCTGGCCGAAAACGATTACATCAATTTTCCCAAATCTTAGTAGCCTGTATATCAAATTTCCAGTCTGTAACCTAAAAATTGACAGAGTTATTGCGTAGAGAAATGTACACACACAGACACACAGACAGACATTTTCACTTTTATAGATTTACTAGCAGGGGTGCCCGGCGTTGCTCGGGTGTTTGGAGGTGTATGCTGTGAAAAAAAAGCAAAAAAACAAAAAAAAATGGTTAATTTTTTTAATTTGACCCCTATTATGACCCCTTAAAATGTATAGTTTCGGGCTCAAATCACTGTATTAAGTTAGATCCAGGTTGAAGGAACCTATATCTAAAATTTCAAGTGTCTAGACCCAAAATTGTCGGAGGCAGAGTTCTTAAAGGTCAAATCATTTAAATTTGACCCCTTAACAGCCAAATTTCTGGCTGACACCCGTCACATCGATTTTTCCAAATCTCAGTACCCGGTATTTCAAATTTCGAGTCTATAGACTAAAAATTGACAGAGTTATTGCGTAGGGAAATGTACACAGACAGACAGACACGTTCACTTTTATAGATATATATAGATAGATAGATATATGAATACGCATGTCTATGTGTATACTTGCGTGTGATGGAGTGTGTGTGTGTATTATTAATTTTACTCTTTATTCTATTATCTGTACATTTGTAAGAGTTTTCTGTATTTCTATAAGTTACTGTGTGAAGAGGATTTTTATATTTACCCTAATCAATACATTGTTTAATAGATTCATATACGTGTGCGCGCGTGGGCGTGTGTGTATGCGTGTGTAATTGTGGGTATGTGTGTGTACATGTGTGTAAGTGCGTGTTCATTTGCGTGAGGGTGGATGTATATTATTTATTTTAATTTATCGTTTTCTCATCCCTACGCTTACCGCTGTCATCGGCATATGCTAACCTTCTGGTCAGAAAGGAATACATTGTTTCCGCGCCCTTCCTCCCCATCCTAACCACGCTCTCAGGAGACGGTAGGCCGGTTTTCCAGACACGTGTGAAGAAATGAGGGCAGAAATTGGCAATATTTCATCTTAAGGTGGTCTCTTCGGAGTTTTCAGTCGCCGCAGTGTCGGGCACCTGCAGGAGACAGTTTCTCATGGCGTAAGACTTTGATGGGATGTTTAGCTTGGGAGATTGTAAAGACTGAAATATATTTCAGGAACAAAGAAAATAAAATCACTAACAATACTATATATATATATATATATATATATATTAAGTCATCCACATACATTACTGTTTCGTTTTATCATAGCTCATCATTGCGGCTAGATTAGTACCTTACAAAGGATTGAAACATAACTACCTCGTTGAAAGTCAGCAGTTTTACAAATCGACCGATGTGAGTGACGCTCGCAAATGACCTCAACAAATGTCCATTTAAATAAACATTTACCCACCGCTCTATATATACATTGATACAAATATGCTTTGCTTATTTCTTTCTGTCCTCTGATGAGAAGAATAGTATATATATATATATATATATATATATATATATAAATATATACACAAATATATATAATAGCACACATGTATGTATATACATATATATATATATATATATATATATATATATATATATATATAAGAATAGCATATATATATATATTTATACATACATATATATATACATATATATATATATATATATATATATATATATATATATATATATATATATAAATGTAATTCTTGGTTCGTTCAAAGTTGATACAACCATACTTCTACATTACCAATTTATTTGAAATTTTCAGACAACCTATTTTTAGAGTCAAGGGATAGTTCTATGTTATTAAAATAAATTTACATCGCTAATTATTAAAATATCAAATAAAATAAAAATGTTTGCGTAAGCCGTTAGTGCGAACCTGTTTTGTTGATAGAAGTGAACTTCCGGTCCGATTCATTTCACACACCAGGATTTCATGAAACGAATTAAAAAATTTCATTTTCTGTTTACTCGATAAGTAACAAAAAACAACAAAAAACATAATTCATTTGTTTATCTTCCAAATTTTTTAACTTAAACATTTTTTCTTTATTATATCAGGCAAAAAAAAAAGGTTTGTCACTCGCTTTTTGAGTCGAAATAGTTTGTTTTTTTTCGATATGAGAAATTGTGAACTTTTTTATTATTAACACTATAAATTGTTTGGTAAGAGTACAGCTTTTTTTCGAAGAAATTTTACGGATTGTAACGTGCTTTAATAATATTTGGGGCTAATGCAGAGAGTGACCCGCGCTATTTTTTTAAATCGTATTTCCACGTTAATTAAAGTTTTATTATATGTTTTTTTTAATTCAATTGTAAGGTTAAAATACAGATTAGGTACAAACCACCCACACCTCCCCATGTTAAGGATGGCTTTTTAAATAATAACGTTATTATTTCAGCAGGGATCACTCTCTGCATGAGTACCGTACTTTCACCTAACAATTTAATAAACAAAACATGGCACTTATGCAGAGAAAACACCGTGCTAAAATAATAACGTTATTTAGAAAGCCATTCTTTACATGGGGAAGGCGTTTTGTACCTAACCTATACTTTTACCTAACAATTTAATAAACAAGAGATGGTACTTATGCAGAGAAGGTACCGTACTGAAATAATGCTATTAAGAAAGCCATTCGTAACATGGGAAATGGAGGGTGTTCTGTAAATATTTTATACTTTCACCTAAAAATTTAATAAACAAAGATAGCACTTATGCAGAGAAGGTACCGTGCTGAAATAATACCGTTATTTAGAAAGCTATTCTTTACATGTTGAGGGAGTTTTGCATCTATTCTATAGTTTCACCTAACAATTTAATAAACAAAAATAGATAGTACGTATGCATAGAAAATACCGTGCTGAAATAATGTTATTTAGAAAGACATTCTTAACATCGGGACAGTATTTTGTAACAATTATGTTCTTTCACCTAACAATTTAAAAACAAAACATGGTACTTATGCAGAGAAGCTACCCTGCTGAAATAATGACGTTATTATTTAGAAAGCTATTCTTAACATGGGAATAGGGGGGTTTTGTAACTATTCTGGAGTTTCACCTAACAATTTAATAAACAAAAGTTAAACTTAAGCAGACAAGGAACAGTACTGAAGCATTAACATTATTTAGAAAGCCATTCTTAACATGGGGAGGGATGATATTTTCTAACTATTCTGTACTTTCGGTGCGAATGCAGAGAGTGATCCTCGCTATTTTTTAAATCGTATTTCCACGTTTAATTAAAGTTTTATTATATGTTTTTTATTCAATTGTAAGATTAAAGTACAGAATAGGTAAAACCCCCCTTCCTCATGTTAAGAATGGCTTTTTAAATAATAACGTCATTATTTCAGCATTGATCACTCTCTGCATGAATACCGATTAATGTTTTGTTGTTTGCTTTTGTAAAACCTTTTTAAAAAAATAAAAGTACACGTTTTTTCTTTTTTTTACAGAAATTGTTTTTATATAAGAAAATATGAATGCTTTTTCTTTATAAAAGAAATTGGGTACTCGTGCACTTATTGATCTGTGATGAAATAATAACTTATTATTTAAAAAGCTATTCTTAACATGGGGAGAAGAGGGTGTTTTGTACCTATTCTGTACTTTAACCTTACAATTTAATTAAAAAAACGCTAAATTTTTAGATAAGGTCCACCTCCACAATTTTCTTTTAAATGACGATTTGTATAAGTTACTGACTATGCTGAATACGGAAATCGCTTGAAATTTTGCAGAAATAAGTAGTTATACAGATATAAAATGTTGTATAATGCATTGTAATCTCTGGCGGCCATCTATTTACACGCTTGCGCGCGTCATAAACAAATCTACGCACGTAACAAAGATGGCCGCCAAAGAATACAATGTATAAAACAACTATAGTTCGATTTCCGTAGTCAGCATAGTCGGAAACCTTTGAAAGTCGTCATTTACAAGAAAATTGAGGAGGTGGACCTAATCTAAAAATACCCCCCCCAAAAAAAAAACTTTAATTAAACTTGGAAATACGATTTAAAAAATAGTGCGGATCTGTAAGTGCATTATCACCCATTAATCGGCTAACGTGACCTTATTGCCGAATAAGGTCCGGCTACAATGTTGAACGCGCCGTTCACATTGTTTTTTTTTCAAGTTAAATTCAACTTTCACAATATCTTTTTATTTTTTATAATTTGACAATATCGTTTTTAGTAATAAATTGTTAGTTAAAAGCACAGAATAGTTACAAAACACTATTCCCTCTCTATGGTGAGAATGGCTGAAAAATATTAGGTACTCATGTAGAGAGAGATCTGTGTTGAAATAAGAACGTTATTATTTAAAAATGCCAATCTTAACATGGGGAGGTGTGGGTGTTTTGTACCTATTCTGTACTTTAAGCTTACAATTGAATAGAAAAACATATCATAAAACATTAATTAAACTTGGAAATACGATTTTAAAAATAGCGCGGATCAGTAAGTTCATTAGCACCAGAAATTGTTAGGTAAAAATGCAGAACATTTTCTACCAAGGAAACCATATTTTTTTGCTGTTCTTACCAAGGGGAGGATGGTGTTTTGTCACTATTATGTGCTTTCAACTAACAATTTATTAATAAAACAAAAGGTAAATTTTCACATTAGGTCCACCTCCACAATTTTTAACATGGGTAGGTTGGGGGGGTGTTTATTCTGAAAGCCGTTCTTAACATGGGGAGAATGGTGGTATTTATTCCAAAAGCCGTTTTTAAAAGACGAAAGACAGATCAAAGGTTTAAACACATGGTTAGGCATGGGTGTTGTTTATTCCGAAAGCCGTTCTTAATATGGGGAGGTTGGGAGTGATTATTCATGGCCGTCAGTGAATTATAGTGCATAGTACAGGTCTTTATATCTCGAAAACCAATTGCCTCTGCAAATTTTAAATGAGATTTTTCTTATTCAGCATAGTCGAAAATTGTGGAGGTAGACCTAAGTTAAAAAAAAATACCCTCCCCCCAAAAAGATATCGCGAAATTTAAAATTAAGCGCGGTACTAAAAATAAAATTAGACAAAAAATACACCTTTGGATTTGTACTTGCACAAAGACTTGAAAAAGTTGTCAACAAAAAATAAATATAAAACAAGTAAATATTTTCAAATGCAAGATAAGTTACTTTTCTACCTAATTGGATAATTTTTAGTGTTTTGATTGGGTTTGTACTACTGTACATACAGATTCGAAAAAGTTGTCAAAAAATAAATGTATAACAAATATTATCAAAGATAAGATATGTTACTTTATTACCAAAATGGATAGTTTTTTTGTTTTTTTAATGTAAAATATTTATTCGGCTCGAAAAACATAGCGTTTACTGCTATATTTTAAAATTACAAATGGCGACAGACTGTGTTAAACACATTAGGTTTGGGAAAATGAGTTAAAACTAAAAAAACTATACAAAATACTGTTAAAAACCGCCGAAAATGTCAGCCTATATCACAATAACATATAATCAGTAGGTGTCTGACACTGTTTTGTATAGTGTTTAACTGATTTTCCCAAATTTACCGTATTCAACAGAGTCCGCGACCATTCGTCTTTTTCAAATACATAGATAAACACTGAGTTTTTTGAGCCGATTAACATCTAACATTAAATAAAAACACTAAAAAATTATCCAGTTAGAAAGAAACGTAATTTACTTTACCTTTGCTTTCATTTATTCGTTTTTGGACAACTTTTTCGAATCTGTGTATAGTAACCCCCCCCACTTACCCAAACATTAATTAAAAACTCATATTTTTGAATACAATAAAAAAGTAAACTATTTAGCATTTCAACGTTTTAGCAACCTTCGGCTTAATCCACTGAACATTGGACGAGCCCACGCCATGATTGACGGTAACTCCCGAGGATCCGGATCCAATTCTGCAAGAGTACCATTTCTCTTTTCATTGTCGCTTTTTTAAAACTTTTTGGAGTGGATTGCTTTACTAAGAATATAATATATATAAGAAACATGCATTTTCTCTTTTCATTAGAATTTCCCATTGCACCAAATTACGCCACAGCAACGCGTGTCAGGGGACAACTAATATATATATATATATATATATATATATATATATATATATATATATATATATATATATATATATATATTAGATTAGTAATTTTCCTTAACCGAGGAATAAAGAACCTTCAACTACCGTATTGATTTTCAGCAGTTCTCCCAATCGACCGATGGGAGCGATGCTGGCAAATGACCTCCGCAAATATCAATTTTAATAAAAATTTACCTATAGCTTTATATATGAATCCAGTAAAATTGCAAAATATTTTAATTTCAAGATTTCTATTACTTACCCATTCATGAGGTTTAATTTTTTTGTAGAAAAAATTGGTTTGTATGTTAAGTTTGCAAACACGATTAAGTTTTTCAAAGACGAAGAACAAAACCAATAACATTAAAATCTGTTGCATTTTTTGTCAGCAACAGCCAGATTGGTAACAGATGTGATCACTCATAGCCAAAGTGGGCATCGCATTAATCGTAATTGAGATTCAATTTCATATCTCCACAGCCCCCAAATAATGTCTGACCACTGGATGTCTTTTTTAAGTTTGATGTCATAGGCATAAGAAAATGATATATCTAGAAAGTTGAGTTCTTTGCTCGCTCTGACATTGATATTAAAACTCATTTCTATTTTTAGAAAAAAAGCTATTAAAACAAACTTCTTACTATACTCAGTCATGAACATGCGAGCGACTACAAAGAAATGAAATCATTTGCATATTCCATTCTAAAATCAAGCATAGATTTATTAATTTCTAATATTTATAATTACTTGTTAGATGTCCCATTTCATTTAACTATTACAGTGAATTCTATTATGCATAGTTCTTACATTCTGATTAATTGCGTACAATTTACGAAGAAAGCGTTCTACAGAAGGGAAACAAGTTGGCATCTTAAACTATTAAAGATGGAAGCGCTCGGTCAACAAATACAAAATGCAAGTAAGCTAGATGCATAGAGTTTGATATATAATTATATAAATAAAACACATGATCGAGATGCTTGTATTTGCCCTTAAGTGCTCTTTTTTACTGAGTGATGTTTCTGAAGTAACTATTTATCCAGACCCGGAGGCCACTCGAGGATAAGGTTTAATCTGTGTACGGTAGGCATTAAGGCAGTAGCGTAGTAATAGTTAGGAGTGGGGATTTGTGATAATTAGATTATTTAAGAGGGCGGTTTAATAAGTACTTGTTTACGTTGGACTTGAAGACGACACTATTGTTGTAAGCTGGATAGCTAACCAGTGGTACAAAATTTACTGCGTAAAACAAAATACTTTTTTCCTCTAGAGGTCTATTGGCCTTGATAAGTAGCGTCTAATTTAAAATTAAAATAAAATGAAATAACTGCATCTCAACAGGAGCTGGTGCGAAAAATCTCCAAGTTAATAACTAAAACCCACTTATGACCAGCGACGAGAATTTCCTGATAAAATCTGACCATCTTCCGTTAAAATTTAATTCCAGAATATCTTTAAATCGCCCAGCGCCATCCCAAGAGTGACATATGCGCCGCTTGCTTTAAAATTAGATTTGTGCTCGAACCAATCGCTTCTTCTGTGCATATTTTCTTACGAACGACGGCTTCTATATTCATCGCTTTTGTATTCTTAATAACTATCTTAGAAATCAGCCCAACCCGCGTCTATTCGAGGAAACATCTATTCGAGGTTTTGTATGTATCCAGAGATAAACATAGCTAGAATTGCTCGAATTGTTGAAGTGTCTCCGCATTAATAATATTAGAAACTGGCTGCACGAACCCGGCATTGCTCGGGATAATCTGAAATTTAATTTTAATAACTGAAACATTTTTAGACTCAAACCTACACTTATTGAGCCCAAGAATATACTGGAGGATAAGAATTATTGAGTTTGACTTTTAGAGGCGAAAGCCTACGGTCATTAGTAACGATGATGGAAATTATTCAAACTGTTTAAGAAAACGTGTCCACGGGAATTTGTTTATATTTTACTTGAAAACATCACTGGTATAGTTAGCTGGGAAAGCAGTTCTGTAATACTGTGATTCAGACCAGTGGTTCTGAGATAACGAAAAAAAAAAAGCTCTGCTCCTATGGAACTTTCGCGCAGTTAGAGATATATAGACGAAAAAAATCATTTGTTGTCATCGTTGCTAGACTAGATTTGCTTGTGAATATTATATAGGGAAGTATAGTGAAGCTCAGTCGAGCCTCTGTCATGAAAACAAGCGTAGCTTAGATAGAGACTAGTAATCTCTTCTGTGTGAAAATGAGTTTCGTGGTTAAACGAAAATACTGAATACTTCATTATCAGGTCGCTTTTAAACGCACGTGATTAGATCGTGTTTCCATGGAAATATCGCAGGATGAACTTTTGTGGTTGCGTCAGTCATTGTGTTATTGAACTGAACAACCTTTGCTTTTTGGAAAGGGTAATTAGCCGATGGCCGAACATAGTTAAGTGTCGACGTTAGAAAAAATGAGAGCGTGATGCCTATAGGAAGTGGGGATGAGCGAGCGATAACAATGTCCGTTATTGTCTTTTTGATATTGCAGAGTATTTAGGGAGGAGAACAGATTAAAGACAAGTAGCCATCAATCAATCTTAAACAAAAATTTTTGAAACAACAAAAAAAAAATCAATTGAGATTCGTAAGATGAGTCTATGTAATGTCTTTAAATCATTTTGTTTTAGCTGGAGAATCGCCATCTTACCGGATCCCAGGGATTCACCCACGAGTTTAAACAAATAGCGAGGATACTAAAAAGAGCTCTCGGTTCGTTTCGATAAAAAGCGGGGCAATGTTGGCAGCTGGTTAGGCTGTCCCATACCCAGCATTACAATCTTCAAAGAAAAGAAAACAAAATAACAAAAGATTTCTGTAAGCGTAATTGTTTGTATCTCCCTTGCACAGTTGCTCTGGTATATTTTCTATGTAGATTTAGAAATTCTTATTCCTGAATTCAGTCGTTAAAATAATTACATTAGACACCCGGGAAACCTTATTGAAAAGTTGTAACAAAATAGAGTACATTATATAAAATATATGTATATAATCCAAGAATATATAGAATAACGCCGTAAGGAGGGGCAAATACTATAACCTGGGGCTGGAAAATATCGTATTCCATATCGTAGCAGGGGAAAAAGTATATTAGGGCCATCGTATCCCGGGGTTATACTGTACTGGAATGATAGACATCTTCCTAAGATGCCAATTTCTTTTCGTGTCGGTAATAATACATCGGTATTCGTTATCTTTTCCCTTTTAGCTCTTTTGGGGACACTAATAATTTTTTTTTTTACTCCTTCTTCCATACCAATATTTTATGTTTAATAGCTACGTCTTTTAGGTAAAAAATTTATAGTCGTAATAGAGGATGATGTCTTATAGCAAATTGACCTTAATGTTATATATTCTCAAGACTTGTGCTATGAACAAAGTTTAGTAACTGTTATAATGCTGCACTTCGTCTTTTGTGGCCCCCATCAGAAGAGGAGAGATCCTTCTTGACTAGTTTTTCATCTCCGATTCATTGTCCCCCCCTCTTTTCCTAATCAAGCTCGATGTTAGCTCTGTTGAGCGAGGTTCGAAACCGGCCAGCTGACGCATTCATTTTTATTTTTAATCTCACAATCTAAAATAAATAATGTTTTCGGACAAGTTCAAATTTGGTCTTTACACAGCCATAATATATATATATATATATATATATATATATATATATATATATATATATATATATATATATATATATATAGTAATTTATAAAATATATATGGTGATTAAGCTACATTGAATATTCGGCGTTTAATCAACTCTAGGATTCGTCAGGCTTATGCGCGAATTTTGTGGTTGTTTATTGTTTTTATATGGTCCTCTTCTGTTGAGGATTTTAGTTAGCCAATTAGCTTTCTAGTATCCACCGCGCCCCTTCCTATTAGCCAATGGGGATGCATTTTATCGAACAAAGGATCTGTTTTAAAACTAGTTTAGTGGTTTAAGGCAAACATTTTCTTTTTTTATATAAATATACATATGTGTACATACATATATGCACATATATATACATATATATATATACATACATATATGTGTGATCGTTTATGTATATTCATGTTTAAAACAGATCCTTTGTTCGATAAAATGAAGGCCCATTGGCTGATAGGAAGGGGCGCGGTTGATATTAGAAAGCTGATTGGCTAACTAAAATCCTCAACAGAAGAGGACCATATAAAAACGATAAGCAACCACAGAATTCGCGCATAAGCCTGACGAATCCTAGAAGTGGATGAAACGCCGAATATTCAGTGTAGCTTAATCGCCATATATATTTTATAAATTACTAACTAGCTCTACCTACGTATTGAGCACTTTTGAAGTAAAAACATAAAGTTTACGCATAAATCTATATTTTCGTATATAAATTTTATGTGAGTAAATGAAGTAGTTATACAGAGAAAAGCAATATTTAGTTCATTCATATATAAGTTCCGTCGAGAGACCTTTATTTTCTTGAAGACCTGAACAGTGGCTAAGGAAGGCGTACAATTTCACTTACAAGGTTATTCAACCCATAAAGAGTGAGTGACATAGTTCCTTATCATATAGTAATGACGCGAACCGAAAATAATTGTTTTGCTTTATCGCAAGTTAAATAAAAATAACACAACCCTTATAGTGAACAGTTAAAGGAGTTGCGTTTATCGCCTGCGGTCGTAGTTTTATTGCGAAAGTGCAAGTCAAAATACAGATATGTCTTTTTTTTTTTGTAAGTGGAGAACTTCCAGTCGTAGTTACATTCTGTTCGTGCGTGTTACCTGAGGCGTTTAAACCTATAACTCTAACGGGGACTGCCAATTATTTCCAAGAATTTAAGATGGCGAACGCCAGCGTTGTGGGCGTCCATTATTTGGCGCTCTTATTCTATTGGAATTGACAAGTCAATTAATGCACGTTGCCGCTCCATTCTGCCGTGATGATATCTGGTGCTTTTAATTCTGGTGGTTTCTCACGGCACGTTTTGGGTTTTACACTGCCAGATATTTTGTAAACTGTATTAACTCAATGATTGTTTAACGTTATAACTACAATACGGTCATTTAAGTTTGCAAGGTATTCTTTAATGTTATTCAACGTTGTTGGGACCAGAATCAGTCGCATGTATGTTACTAATTATATAATTACGCTGATGGTTTATAACCAACTTGGGTTAATAACGTGAGGGAAGTCAGTACATCTCGAAACTGTGGTATAATGATGAGGATATGGCATATCTTTCTACCATGCTCGACAGACCGCCGACTCGAAAAGTTATTTGACGTGGCTTTGTTCTCCATTGTCTTTCATACTTGTTGCTATATCATCATAGTATCTCACATGGCTCACAGGTGTTCATTAAACTTTGGGATCTCAAAGATGCTGTTTTTATTCGACGTTTTTCGTATTTAAATAGTACTTCTGTATTAGGGAGTCCATACTCAGAGCTCAAAGAAAGTGTACGATCACCGATAGTAGACTGGTAAATAGTACGGCGGACTAGGATAAATAGAAACCTATACCCCCACTTTAGACAATGTTTTAATGAAGAATTAGCTATCCTAAACATTAAAGAACCCCCAAATTTATAAAACTGCACGAGTGAAATGTATTGTTTAACAAATACTTAAAAAAATACTTCAGTATAAAATAAAATGTAAATAAACATTCAAATTAAAACTAGATCATCTCCAATCACAAATAAGAGACGAAAACAACAAATAAAAACATAAGCTCGATCACTGGCTACAATAAATGGGTTTGATAGTAATTAAGAATCTGATTCGCTGACTAGCAAGCTCAGTTCCACAGGAATATATAAAAACAGGAAGGAAAGCATCATCAACCTCGTGTAATAGTCTGACGAATCTATACGATGATAACTCTCTGAATATTCTGTGTAACGTAATTCCATACATACATATTGAAACGATAAATTTGTTGCTATGAGGAAACACCGCTATAGCTTTATTTTACAAATTTATTAAAAACTCAATCAAGAAAACTTTATTATGTATTAGAACTGACATTTATTTGCTGTAGCTGCCTTCACCTTCATTCACCGCCGCCATAATGATCCGGTCTGGAAGCATGACTTTTCCACAAGCGCCGACATAAGCTCATCGAATACGCGGTAGATGTTGGGGATAAAGCTGGTTTGGTGTTTTGGAAGATTGTGTTGGTGAAGTTGTCGATATATGATCAAACGAAGTAGTTCAGCGGGTGCTGGACGGGAAAGGAGAGGGGTCAGTCAGAGAAGGGTGCAAAGCCGTATCATTCCTTCTGAAGCCAAGACTGGGTCTCTTTGAACTTGTGGGCCGTCGCCGAGTCATGTTGCCACACCCAGAGTCTGCCAGCTGACCCTGCAGAAGCTGAAAAATTGGGCTACGAGACTCTTCCTCATCCGCCACATTAACCAGACCTCTATCCCACCAATTATCACTGTTTCAAGCATCTCAACAACTTCCTGCGCGAAAAATGCTTCAAAGGCCGAGATGATGCCGAATCGGCCTTCAATGAATTTATCGCTTACGACGTGTTTCCATGCTAATGGGATCAATAAACTTGTTTTTCATTGGCCAAAATCGGTTGGTACACGTTGGTGTTGATTTTCAAGCCGATTCAAAGATGTGAAGTGGCATGATGTGAATATCACTTGAAATTACATCAAGAACCATAACCCTGCCCAACCAAAAAAAAAAAAAAAATCAGTTCCGCTAAATTGATTATTTAGGAGAGCTGACATCTATTCAATATAGCCATCTGAAACATAAGTCACCGCATCGATACGAGTTCGGAACTGAGAGCATGCATTTTCCGCAAACGCTGGCGGGAGCACGTCAAATACTGAACGAATACTCAACGGATGGCCGCAATCACGTTGGCATTGGTGTTGTGGGAGTGTCCTTTTGGTGATGTTCCTAACGTATAACTAAACAAAGTAGTCCAGCGGGTTCAGTACGAGGGAGGAGTAGGGGCTAGTGAGAGAATCATACCGCTTATTAAGCCAAACCTGGGCCTCTTTGGATTTGAGTACCGGCGTGGAGTTCTGCTGCTACATCCAGGTTCTGCCAGCTGCCACCCAATTGCACCAGGGTATCACCACATACTTCAACATATCCAGGTAAACGTTGGTGTTCACTTTCAAGCTGATCTCAAAGATGGCCTAATGAGGCCCTAACTTAAAACCATACCACATCCATAAATATGGCCGGAAACGTTGTTTTACTCAAACTTGGTATTGTTATTCGTAGCAATTCAGTGATGCAGTATGAGATTGCTTGCATGCTAATGTTGGTGTGAGTTGGATCGTTAGAGAGCATGAGTTAAGCATTGTTTGTCTTTCAGATGATGGAAGCTACGATCGCTTTTGGGATTTGTACACAACTCACGAACTAGTAGATTATTTGCAACAAACAATAACAAAACGAAAATGGAATCATGTTGCCTTTTCAAGGAGGACAATTTTATTGTTCACCCTCTGTATTTTAAAAACTTCTTGCCTACCTCTACATACGAGCACTATCGATGTAAATACGGAAAATATTTACAGAAACTTTTATGTAAAATAATAATAATAATAATAATATTAATAATAATAATGATATAAATAATAATATAAAAAAATAATAATAGAAATAATAATAATTAATAATAATAATAATGATAATAATATTAAAATAATAATAACACTAATAATGATAATAATACAACTAAAATAATATTAAGCAGAAGAAGATTATTATCATTAATAATAATAATTATAACATTAAAAATAATAATATCATTAATAACATTAATAAAAATAATATTAATAATAATAATGATAACATTAATAATAATAACATATATAATAATAACAATAATTATACTAACAACAGTAATAATAATAGTAATAGCATTAATAATAATAGTCACAATAAGAATAATGTTAATAATATTAAAAAATAATAAAAATAATGGTAAAATATAAATAATAATAAGAATAGTATTATTATTAATAATAATAACATTAATAACAATGAAAAGAATAAACACATTAATAACATTAACAATAATAATAATAATATTAATAATAATATCATTATTAATAATAATAATTAATACTAACTAATAATAGTACTAATATTAATTCTGATTTCGTTTATGAACGTCTCTCTGGAAAGGGATGGGATTCATTTCCTGTGGATTTTCCTCAATCCCGGATTCAAACCAGAGCTTCAATAATCAAGTGTTTTCCTGAGGATGTTGGTGGTACCTACAATTGCAGAGGTCTAAAAGCCGGCTAAAACATCGGGATGTGTAGGGGTTTTTGTTCAATTGTCCTTCCAGACGACTTGATACTACTCCTAGTGTACCAACTACGGCCGAGATTATTCGTGTATATGCCTTTTCTCCAAGGCCAATGGAGCATAATTGCTCCACTTCTCATTCACCTTCACCCCACCACTCGTACACACCTCCCAATATATCCGGAGTCCCATGCGGTACTCTCTCTGAGTCAGTCCACTACACCCTGCTGCAAGTTGCGCAATTGACTCTGAGGTCTTACCACAAACCCGGCATTCTGCAGCAACTTCCTCTCCTAGAACCACTTTTTTTAACAATCGTGTTCCTAATGCCTGCTCTTGTGCTGCACAAACAAAAGCTTCATTACTTTTAGCCAGATACCCAGCTCTAAGCCATTGCCATGATCTTTCATCAGCCTTTCTGCTATATCCTGCTATATAGGAACCTTCCATGCATTTTCTTCCTAGCCAGTCCCTCTGCCCTTTCTCTATCCATACGTTTCACATAATCAACCTTGGTGTCACATACCTCAACTTCATTGGCCACAACCGTAAGCATCCACTCCTCACTTCTAACCACATGCTCATTCAACTACATCTCCACGCTTCTAACACAATCTTTTACACTTTTCAATCCTCTCTCACCGTCTTTCCTCTGTTGATACAGCCTTGCCACGCTACTTCGAATGTGAAATATAACAAACATTGCTAAAACTGTTCTTGTTTTGATATCCTTGACATGCAAATCCTTGTCAGGACATTCTAAAATTCCCGCACTGTATCTCAAAACACTGACTTACCATGCATTTACTGCTTTCATTAGGTTTCCTCCATACAGTTTCGACTTTGCAATTAGTTTCACTCTTCTAAGATACTCCTTCCTGACTTTTTCCTTCATTTCTCTGTTCATGATGCCTACAGACTCCAACACACCTAATACGTATACACTGTATCTTACACATCAGTAGCAGACATCTATAATTATTGGCATCTATTCCCTTTGCAGGCTCTTTCCTAATCAGTGTTGGTCTCTCCTTCACAAGCCAATCAGGGACATCTCCCGACTCTACGACTCTTTGCAGAGCAGCAGGTATAGGTGGATAAAGGCATTAAAACTGTATAAACCAGAAGCCCATCACTCCATCTGGACTAGGCGCCTTCCAGTTTGCCATACTCCGTATGCCAGCCTTAACGTCATCGATGGTTATCTCAACGTTCTCCATCTGTTGCATTCCTGATAACCTTTCTCTGACCTCTCCCACCAGCTAGCTTTCTTATTATATCGCCCTTCGATAGACCAAACCCCACTCCAGAAAATCCTCTCATATTTTGCATCTGGAGTGCTGTTATTTCCCGCCTGTTCACTACCATTTAATTCTTTATTCAGCTGAGACTGATTGTTCCGGAAAAAGTTGTTCTGCCGAAACAGAACACTTTTTCAACAACGTCCTGAGTTTTCATACCACCAGTATGGATCTTCTCTTTCAACATTGTTAGAACGCTCATGGTTTCCTTTTCCAGCAATCTATACCTCGTTTCAAGCTCGTCCTTAGCTTTCTTTTCTAGTTTAACCCCATTTCTTATTTCTACGAATGTCTTTCCGCCAGCGTTTAATACTTTCTTCAAGTGGCTTAGTGGGGGATGCCCTTTTCTTTACCCTGCAACCTCTCTCCCACAGAAGAGACGTTGCGAGCCTATCCTTGTTTTATCGTTATTTCCATGGTGGTGGTCGTCTGAACTCCAATCTCTGGTCCCCCCTCGCCAACCTTTCACGAAAAACACCCGCCTAGCTGAATCCACTGTGGAAAATGTCCCCCACTCTTTATATGTGCCTAAATCAAAATGTGGATTCCATGAACAAACCTTCTTTCTTAGAACTGCACGCCTGTGGAACTCTGTTCCGTCCGCCTGCTTCCCACCGGACTACAACTTGGATGTGTTCAAATCCAACGTTAACAAATTCCTAATGAACCGCCCCCTTAAGTAAACACTTCATCAAATCTCAACACTAACGTAATGTACTTGCAATAACCCTTATCCCTGAGTGGCTTCCGGGCTTTGATAAGTGGTGACCACTGTAAAAAAAAAGTCGCCTCTGCCAGTACGGCTTTATACCCTTCAGTTCTCTCTTTTCTTCTGTATTAAGCTAAGACGATTTGCAATAACGTTTGACGCTGCATACAGAAGCCTGTAAAGTTCCGTAATCGATATGTTCTTTCTTATAATGCTGTGACTTAATCCTTGAACTATTTTTACTTCGCTTTTCACCTTCCGCCTATCACTCCTCTTCATGCTTGGTATATTTATAACCTCGTTTATAAGAAGAACCTCTCTTAACTTCTGAAGTACTTCTTTTTGTCCAGAAGTTTTAACTTCATCACCACTTCTCCATACATCTGCTCCTTTCACTGGTTCCATTGATAATAATAATAATAATAATAATAATAATAATAATAATAATAATAATAATAATAATAATAATAATAATTGTATATGCGGATGAAAAAAGGATGAAATGGAGAAATGGGAAAAGATTTTGCAATCAGTTGTTTTAATATTTTTTCAATTTGTGCCGTTCATTCAAGTCGTAAAAACTTCCCAAGAATTAGCAAGCAATGCTTTCCAATATATGCCTTGTATCTCATTTGGATTGATAGAATTTTCATTGAACGCCTCTTTCACCGCAACACCCCTACACATACACCTATAACCTTGCTCGTCAGAAAAAAAAAACATCTTTTTCAGCGTAATTATCGACTCGTCAGTGCACATCTCAATCGACAGTGGTTGGATGCGCCCATCAACGCGAGGAGCGTCATATCCTGTGCACAACATTTCACCCTCGAATGATTCGGGTGTCAAAGAGCGAGATGGATTCTTGCACGTGGGATGTAACAGGCGCGGTGCATGCTCCCAGGAATCATTTCGAAAACGAAGACAAAAAAAAATAGAAAAATAACAGTTGCATACTAGTGCAGTATTTGAATGCGTTGGGTTCTTTTACTTCCTATTTTCCTACGTGGGAACGATTTCGAGAAACTCGTTCATTGATTATTTTAATGATACATAAAAAAACAGCAAAATTATTGTCAGTCGGCAGCATGGAATTGTATTTTTATAATCATTACCTATCAAATAATCTGGACTAAACTTACTTTAGAATCGGTGTTCCTGTTTGATTGCCAACTAACGGAAGCACTTCTGGATACGAGCGGTAGATTTTTATGTACAGACATGTAAGTACGCCTGTTTTTTTTACGCCACCCAAATTATGTTACGTGAAATCTGGCTAATAACAGATGAGTGACTATTTACCAATACAAGGCACTATTTTATAAGTTCCCATGATCGGGATTTACATGCGATCATGGAGCGCTTATGAATATGATATTCCCTGTAAACTTTCTCCTTAAGAAGAAAGCTGGCGTCGGTTGCGGGGGTCTGATAACATACGTGTTCACTTCATTTATCAACCTGGTGGCAGAAGTGTTACGACAATATAACGTTGAGCATTATACACAGGCACACACTCATACACACACTCAGACACACACATGTATATATATATATACATATATATATATATATATATATATATATATATATATATATATGTGAGATGTTCTGAATTTTTAAGATGAGGATTGGTTATTCGTATTATTTGGATTCATCAGACTACTGCTCTCCTGTAGACCGTGATTTTCACAACGTTTATGTTCGAGGTAATTTCCGACCCTCTCCAGTTGTATCTTATCGAATTCAGAATGTGTATGTCGAACTCGGGAATTTAAGTACACCTAGTATTTAATTTAATACGATATGGCAACCAATAATTATAAACAATAGAAATATATGCAAGTATTTGATAAAAAATATTATATATATATATATACATATATATATATATATATATACACGCACACACACATACACACATATCTATATATCTATCTATCTATATATATATATATATATATATATATATATATAAATATAAACATGCGTTAATATATAGTAATAACTAGCAGTTCACTCCGGCTTTGCTCGGGCCCTATGTACTGGTCATAACTTTATGTGTATGTGTAAATATATATATCGAAATGTTTTATTCATGTTCAGGTAACCTATACAAAAAAAATTGCAGGTGTCTAGACCACAAATTAGTGGAAGAGTTTGTAGAGACTGTAAAGTATACCTCTTTCAACTTTGCCATCTTGGCAGCCAAAATTTTGCCCACAAACTGATTAAAAAGCTTTCTGCATGTCTGAATAGCTTTTATGTAAAATTTATAATGTTTAGACCCAAAATATTTAGACTAGAAATTGGCTAAGTAATTTAATAGATTCCGAAAAGGTCATATTTTTAAAAACTTTGGCCTTGATTTTGGCCCCTTAACCTTTATTGTTGTGCACTCGAATCAAATTAAAAAGTTTGATCCATGCCAAAGTAACCTAACTGTAAAATTCCGATGCTAAGATCCAAAATTTAGGAAGGGGTTTGATATAGTTTTTAAAGATCAAATCATTAAACTCTGACACCTTTACAGCAACATTTATCTCCGCAAACCTATTAAAAAGATATTCTTAAATCTTAATACCCCTTATGTCAAATATCGAGTCTGTAGACTGAAAATTGACAGAGAAGTGTAGGGAAACGTACACACACAGATAGACAATGTCAATTTTATAGATATATTGAATTATATATATATCATATGTATGCACACACACACGCACACACATATACATATACATATATATATATATTTATATATATATATATATATATATATATATATATATATATATATATATATATATATATATAACCACCCACTTCTCTCGCTCGAGAAGCGTATTAGCTCGGTAACTTTCTTGTGAAGTTGTCGATTTGTAAAATAAAATTTACTACATGATATTTTACATGTCCTGCCGACTGGAAAATTATGGAACCGTTTAAAAATGGATTTCCTCGAAGAAAAGAAAAGGCTGTGGAATCGATCACCAGCTTCAAAAGAATTTTGAAATCAATACTTTGTGATCAAAGTGAGAAGAAATATCGATTCCTTTTATAAATGAAGTCAAAGGTCTCTGTTGTAATGCTTACATGTCAGGCTGTGTGTGATCGGCGTTCGGGATTCAACTTCTGTCGCGAACACTTCCTGCACTTCTGTAACACCCTCAGTTTGAATATTATGTGTGATACTATCTGAGCCATTGTAAATGCAGCGTTCATAAAAGAAGGATAACTTCGAAGTAACACCAATTTTACTTCATTTAGATAGTGTGTAGCAATAGCGAATATTTAGTATTAATTCAGAATCGGTAATATGGTTATATTATTGTGTACCAAAAAGGCAGGAAAACAGTGTATGTTGTATAATCGTCTAAATGTTGATATGCATACTTGAAAGGAACGGTTAATCCTGATGCGTATAGGTGTCACTAAATGTATATTGTTGATAATTCGTCACTGTTTAAACCCAAGCTTATGTTGTTGTTGTCTATTTATGATATATTCGTATCTAATTGTTCATATGCGGATTCGTCCGTGCGTGTTTATGTGTGGGTGATACGTATTTGGGACATACCTTTATGCGTCATTGATTTTGTCCATCTGGAACTCATCTTGCTCTTGGGTGGGGATGAATGAAGAGGGTATGACCTGATAAACCGTCCGCTCTGTTCAACGTTCAAACTCCAACTCTCAATTATATCCAGCTAACCTGATCTACGTAACATACACGTAGATCCAATCAGCTGACCAACTCTTTCGATTAACTTGTCTACAATATGATTTACCATATTTTGAGAGTCTTTCAAAATTCTTCAAATTCATCTCCCATCCATCTCTCCAGTTAGATAGATAGATAAATAGATAGATCGACACTTTCTTGAGCTCGACCTAATATATAACAACATTTCTCGTTTTGTGAGAATGTTTTTACAGAATAGAAAACTTACATTAGAAATTTAATGCACCTGAATAACCGATGGGTTTAGGAAAATGTGTAATAACATAAGGTTCATAGAAACAGTTAACGATAAAGTAAGCAACGTTTTTTTTCACTTTGGAATGTGAACGTATTTTTTATTCATCCGTTTTTTTTCAGCGAGAGGAGAATGGAAAGCTTAACTGTAACGCTACACTTTCGAAATTGATAAAACTATACTATATATATCACAGAGATATTTAAAAGATAAAGTTGTCCAATATTTACATTTTAAGTTTATTTATTATTACAACTAGTATGATATCCTCATGCAACGACTCGTCTAGCTACAGCCACTAACAAGATTACCTCATTATTTTCTCCAATATCAAACAGCTAATTCC
Source organism: Euprymna scolopes (assembly GCF_053919585.1). Lineage (NCBI taxonomy): Eukaryota > Metazoa > Mollusca > Cephalopoda > Sepiida > Sepiolidae > Euprymna > Euprymna scolopes. Next base: position 4,957,095 of record NC_136516.1, read on the forward strand.
CTGAATATATTTCCTTTCCTATGTCTGTGGAACTCTGTCCCGCTAACTTGATTCCTAGCTGACTACAACACATTTATACCAAGGTCAAATATAAACAAGTTTTTGATGATTCGTCCCCTGAAAAACTAAATGCCACTCAAATTCACAGTTGCCACTTTAAACTTGTTAGCCCGCACTCTCGAGTGGCCATTAAGTTTTTATAAGTATAGCCTTCCTTAAAACATGACACATAGAATTCTGTTTCATCTGCGATTACAGAAACACGAAAAATCTGGCCATTCATACATTCATTGCTTAATTCATTTAATTGGCAAAGAATAAACGTACAAGCGGTTGCCATTTACGCGAGGAAAATATCAGTGAGAATTTAGTGGGGCATTTACAGAGAAATAATACAGGGGGTAACCATGAGGTCCGACGAGCGTCTGTCGAAAGCGGTCTTGAAGCCTATAGTGGGTTACTGATCGACGATCTGGAGTAGCTTATTCCACGGATATGTCACTAGAACCGAGAACGCTGCTCGGCGTCAAAGCCTCTGGAATCTTTGACGCTTGATCTTTTTCGTGTGCTAACAGACCCTGCGACCTGGGACAGAGGTGAATAACAGCTCCCGGCCAAGTTTGCACCCGCTCCATGAAAGATGTTGTAGGATGAGGTCGCCTCGAATCCTCCTGTTCTCAAGAGAAAAAAGATTTAGAGCCCCTACACGTTGTTCATAAGATAGACCTCTGAGGCCAGCCACTGTTCTCGTCGCCAGGCGCTAAACCCGATCGAAAGGCTGGACACCCTGCACGTAATAGGAGGGTGTGGTCTGCATACTCTATTCGGGAATCGAGGGCATCAGGAAGGTTTAAACGGGAAGGAGGTTACATGGAACAATACAAACAAATAAACGAACAGGACACGCTTGGCTTAGAATATGTGAAATGCACAAGCACCCCTCAAAGATCCTTGGCATGACTTTCTGTTCTAACTAGTAGATAACTAATATACCGTTTGAATCGAAAATACAAAATAACGAAGGCTATTGTCTCACAGCATTTGTATATTGATGTTAGCCAAAAGGCAAAGAAGTATTTGTGTGCATTAAAAAGAGAACAAATAGAAACAGAGGCTGAAGAGAGTTCGACATATGAAACCATATATTTAGTCCCTTCTCCCAGAAGTTGAAACTGACGGTACTGATGTTGTTATACACACACACACACACACATATATATATACACACATTTTTATTATTTTTAATTAATTAATAATAACAAATAAAAGATCCCAAACAGGGATGATTACAAACAAAGAGCAGGTAACCTCTCTCAAATGCCCCCAGGAAACGAAAAAAAATATTCCAGAATCGCCAATAAAAAATAAGTAAGTCAACAATTTTGCATTTATAAACAATAAAAACATTGATAAAGTACCATAGTCTAGTGGTAAAACACCAGCTTACTTATCGATCTGTTACGAGTTCGGCCCCAATAAAGTTTAACCATGCTGAAGACAGGTGATACCTAAAAACATACGTGTCCATAAATAATTTTATACATGTATAAATATGTAATAGATATTTGAATGAAATATTCAAAGGTTTTATAGATATAGAAATAAGAATGACAAATATTACGTCCCAAATAAGGATGACTAGAATATAAACAAAGGGAAGATTATTCTCTATAAAAGCAACCAGGAGCAGAAGGAAATCCCATAGAAGCGCTAATAAAAAGTAAATAAATATAAAATGTTATATGTAATCTAATATACAAAGACTATATGTCTGTCTGTTTGTATATTTTCAAACTTCATCTCCTCCGGAACTACCAGTCGCCCTATGGAACTCAAATGATGATATTTTTTACGGACCGTCCTTTTATGGGTCTATAGTCGGTTAAAATAGTTTTTAAGGGGTCAAAAATGGGTCCAAATTGAAAAAAAATCTTAATACATTTTGTACATTCATCTTAGTTCATTTTTAATTTTTAACTTCGCGCATATTTTATTGAAGACGATCTTCGTTCTTCTTTTTATGATCTTTCTTTCGAATTTTTCTTATTTTCGTACAATTATTTTTGTTGTGGGATCCAAAGTTCTTATAAAGTCCCCTAGTTTACCGAACGTTTTCGGTCTCGATTGACCATCGCCAGGGTTGTTCTTCTTGCGTATCCTACTTATTGATTGATTTGTTCTCTGTTGTTTTACTGTTTAAAGAATAATAACAACGATACAGCAGATAAAATGAGTATGGTCAATGCAGTTTATTTGTTTAAATGCCCCCTCGAAGACTGCTACTCGAAAAATATGAACTAAATTGGCCATACACGCACTACATTGGGAAGACGTCTCACAGGACATCAGAACACCTCCAATGCTATTTGCAAACACCTCGAACAAGAACATTACATAATAAACACTACCTCCAAACAATACAAAGAACTTTTAAAAAATAACGCTAACATATTAAAAACTTGCAATAATTACCAACGACTAACAATGCTAGAAGCATTAATTATAAAAGGTAAAAATCCAACCATTAATAAAATAAACTTTGACAACAGCAGCCGAATTCTTCACCTATTCTAACACGATAAAGGTCAAGAGGAAGGAAAAAAATCAAATTAGGCGAAGCTATACATAGTAAATTAGTAATAAAAACAGTAAAACGACAGAGAACAAATCAATCAATAAGTAGGATACGCAGGAAGAACAACCCTGACGATGGTCAATCGAGACAGAAAACGTTCCGTAAAATAGGGGACTTTATAAGAACTTTGGATCCCACAACAAAAATACTTGTACGAAAACAAGAAAAATTCGAAAGAAAGATCATAAAAAGAAGAACGAAGATACTCTTCAATAAAATATGCGCGAATAATGAAATTCTGGCTAAATATACAAAACTCAAATTTTTAACTTTTATATGCGTGCCACCGGCTTTGAATGCTGCAGTTTTCTTTCGATATCGATTCTAATTGATGGCACCCCAAACATTTAAAAAAAATTATTTTAGGAATCTCGATTCTATGATAATATATACGAAATTTAAATTATCATAGTTATGTGTATTTTCCGTTCCCGCTATATATATATATATATATATATATATATATATATATATATATATATATATATATATATATATATATATATATATATATATGTCGATGACTACAAATATATTTTATAAAGCCCCCCCTCTTTGGGTTGAGCACTGTCGTAAATAATCTCACTCGCTACTTAATTTGGCTGAAAAATGCGAAGCTCGCGGTTTGTTTACAAACAATCGTTTGAGCACTTTACAAGTAGCGGACGGATGTTTATTTAAATAGACATTCGGACAGATTAGTTGCGGGCACCGCTTCCGTAGTGAAGGGGCAGAACTGCCGACTGTCATCACGACGGTTCTAGGTTCGATCCTCAGCTTCGGATAGGTGCTAGTCTAGCGGCACTGATGAGTTGTGATACAAGGAAACAAGACTGTATGTCGATGACTACAAATGTATTTCATATACTCTCGCTTCTTCTTATTTGTCCCTCAGTCCTCATTTTTAAATGAGTGATTTTTCTGACAAAGGAAGAAGAAAAAGCTGTTTTCTAGGTTGGCAGTATTTTTGCGCGAACAGTTGGCAGAGTTGGTGGAAATTTTCTGTTTCTATGTCTATCCTTGTAGCCATGTCACTAGTAAGGGTGCTGGAGGTAAACGTTTTGTCTGGGCTGACGTTATCCGCCTGATAGTCAGGGACCCGAACCTTGGATTAACCACTAAGGAGGCTGTCCTATCAGCAGGTGCAAAGTACTGGGGCTGCTGTATTGCCATTTGGTGAATGGAATCTGGACCATGCAGTAGCTTCTGGTGGGGCCTCTCGATGCCATACTAGTGGGTAATTGTTACGGCTTTACCTTATCATGTGGTACAAAAAAAAAAAAAAAAAATTCTTCGTTTCTTTTTCTCTCTTAGTTTCCCCTCTCTGTCCTGCTCTAAGTAAATCTGTCGACCTAGTCCACAAATTCCAAAATTTCATCATGACAAGTTTCAAGAAAAAATACACGATTAAACCCGGTTCTCCAACTTCCAACGTAGACCCCTACTACCATGTCTCCTTCTCCAACATCAGGGGTCTACGTTCTAACCTTCCAGAGGTTGAAACCCAATTACAGGAGACTAAACCAGACCTTTTATTTTTAAGTGAAACTGGCATTGGACAGGCTATTTCCCTTGATGAGTTTGCAATTACAGGATACTCTAACTTAACTTCTAAATCTGACCCCCAAGATCGCCATGGGCATGGAATATGTGCCTATATTAAAGATAGCTTTCCATGTGGGAGGGACATCTCCAGGGAAGATCCTAACTTACCTTATATGTGCTTCCGGGTTGCTTTAGCTCACACTACTGCATTTATATTTACTCTCTATCGCCCCCACAACAGCGGAGTTACTATCTTTCAAAGCATATCTGAGAAAATTGACCAAGTCCTTTCTACTTATCCTTCAGCTAACATTCACGTATGTGGAGACTTCAATGTTCACAACGTCGAATGGTTGACCCACTCAAACAAGACCGATGATGAGGGGAGGTTCTGTCATGATTTCTCCATTGCCTATGACCTCACTCAGATTGTTCAGGAACCTACCCGTGTGCCCGATAATGACGGCCAGTATGCGAGCCTACTAGACCTTTTTCTCACAACTTGCCCTGAACTATGTTCAGTTTCTGTTCTGTCGCCTCTTGGATCTTCCGACCACTCTGTTGTATCAATTAAGATAAAAATGAAATGTAATAAGTCCCCAGACGTACCTCTTCATCGTACAGTATATCGATACACTAAGGCTGACTGGGATAGCTTCCGTACATTTATATCTGATCTACCTCTGCATTCCATGTTTAAAAAGGATGTGTCCTCTATAGTATTAGACCTAACTGAATGGTTAATTGTAGGTATTGACCATTTCATACCCTCTAAAAAATTTCAGCAAAAACCTAACAGCCAGCCATGGTTCTCTCCAGAATGTGCTGCTGCCATTGCGCACAGAAATCACTTTTTCCACTGCTTCAAACGTAATAGATGTATGGAAACTAAAGCCGTTTTCAGGACTGCCAGCAACCATTGTAAGAAAGTAATAAGGAACGCAAGAGAGTTGTATGCTCAATCTGTTAAGTCCAAAGTAGCTGAGCAGCGGCTTGGTTCCCACCAGTTTTGGCAAATAGCAAACAGAATCCTGAACAGAAGAGTGTGCTCCATCCCAACTATTATCAATGGATCTGAGGTAATCTCGTCAGCATCAGACAAAGCCAAACTCTTTGTCAAGAACTTTGCAGCTAATTCTACCCTTTGCGACCAAGACCGCCAACCTCCAATATTTCCTCTTGTATCAGAAAACACGCTATGTGATATACGTATATCTGTACGTGATGTTGCCAAGCTAATCAAAAACCTTGATTCCAGTAAAGCAACTGGCCCTGATGGTATTCCAATTATAGTACTCAAAAAACTTCAACCTGAACTAGCGCCCATACTTACAAAACTGTTTAAACGTTGTCTTAAGGAGAATAGTTTCCCATCTCCCTGGAAAATCTCATCAGTATGCCCTGTATTTAAGAATTCAGGTGATCGCTCATCCCCCTCTCAGTACAGGCCAATAAGTCTCCTGTGCGTCATGAGTAAGTTGCTAGAATCTGTATTAAATACAGAAGTAATCAAACATCTCAACAAAAATAACCTTCTTAGTGACACTCAATATGGTTTCCGTTCTGCTAGATCTACAGCAGATGTCCTTACAGTTATATCGCATAGGATTAGCAAATCTCTCGACGGTGGCAATCTTTCTAGGGCAATTGCTCTTGACATATCTAAAGCCTTTGATAGGGTATGGCATAAAGGTTTACTTCATAAGATCGCTAGCTATGGTATAGCTGGAAAAGTCTTCTCAATTATTAAATCATTTCTTTCTGATAGATTCATAAGAGTAGTAGTTGAGGGGCAAAAATCAGAAGCTCACAATATTAATGCCGGTGTCCCTCAGGGATCCATCCTGGGCCCAACTCTTTTCCTGATCTACATTAATGATCTTCCAAATCATATCCTTACATCATTTGTAGACATTTATGCTGACGACACTACCATTTATGGTACCACATCTAAGACAGTAAACGAGCAAGTTCTCTCCAATTCTCTCTCCTCTGATCTTGAGCACGTAGTACAATGGGGAAAGGAGTGGCTGGTTACTTTTAATGCATCTAAAACCAAGCTTCTCTCTTTACATCATCAACATTCTAATCCACATTTGTCATCAATTGAAATGAATGGCTCTCGTCTTCAGGAGGCCTCAAGTTTTGACAAGCTTCTGGGCTTGACCATTACTCCTGATCTTAAATGGAACACGTATATCAAATCTGTTGCCAAGGCCGCTGGAAAAATGGTGGGATCTTTCTATCGATCCAGTAGATATCTCACTGCTGATGCTATTCTCTATCTATATAAGAGCCAGGTACGTCCAAGGATGGAATACTGTTGCCACATCTGGGCAGGAGCTGCTAGAAAGAACTTGTCCTGCCTTGATAGAGTTCAAAATAGACTTCGTAGCCTCGTAGGAGATGTCCTTTTCTCCTCCTTGCAACCTCTATCTCACAGAAGAGATGTTGCGAGTTTGTCTCTGATGTATCGTTATTTTCATGGAAAGTGTTCAACTGAGCTTCAATCTATGGTCCCCCCTCGCCAAACTTTCACAAGAAACACTCGTCTAGCTGTAAACACTATCAATAATTTCCCCCACTCTTTATCTGTGCCTAAACCTAAACGTAGATTCCATGAACAAAGCTTCTTTCTTAGAACTGCACGCCTGTGGAATTGTCTTCCGTTTTCCTGCTTTCCGGCTGACTACAATATGGTCTTGTTCAAGTCTAAAGTAAATAAGTTCTTGATGAGCCGTTCCATATAAGTTATTAAATTTACCAAATTTTCATTACTAATGATTACTATATTGACCAACTTCTACTGTACACTCTTTAACCCTTATCCTTGAGTGGCCTCTGGGCCTTGATAATGTGGTGATGCCTTTGTAAAAAAAAAAAAAAAAAAAAAAAAAAAAAAAAATATATATATATATATATATATATATATATATATATATATATATATACTAGCATGGATGCCCGGCGTTGCCCGGTTATTTAGAGATGTGTGTTGTGCAAAAAAAAAAGTGGTCAAATTTTAACTTCGACCCCTATTATGACCACTTACATTATATTGTATTGGGCTCAAATTAAAGTATTTAGTTAGATCCATGTCCAATGGACCTATATCTAAAATTTCAAGTGTTTAGACCGAAAATTGTCGGAGAAGTTTGCTAGAGTTCTCAAAGGTTCAATCCTTTAACTTTGACCCCTTACTCGCCAACTTTCAAGCCGAAACCCGATCACATAGATTTTCCCAAATCTCAGTACCCTGTATATCAAATTTAGAATCTGTAGACTTAAAATTGGCAGAGTTATTATGTAGGGAAATGTACACACACGCACACACAGATATACAGACAGACACTTTCACTTTTATATATATATATATATATATATATATATATATATATATATATATATATATATATATTCATTACGGCAAGTCCTTAATTGAACACAAACAAATGTTTTTCTGTTTTGTTTTTTCTCTAAGTGATGGTCTTATACACAGCGTCTGGAACTCACAATAGAATGCGCCTATGTTTCCATTAGTCTTTGTCGGTCGCACAAATAACCAAAACCAAGAACACAATATTTGTACAAACATTCGTGATACAATAAAATGCCGCTAATATCAAGTCAACTATGGACTCTACCGTTATCAGACGACGGCACGAGCTATTCATTTTTTCTGCTTTCTCGTTTTTATAGATTTTGAATGTCATTACGAAATGGCCTGCGCGTTTACTAAATAACACATTTTGCCGCCGGCTTCGCAACGGTTTGCATTACAGAATTTCTTTTTTTGTTCCCGTTGTTTGATCTGCGAGACGTTTAGTTCGTCGCCGGGAACGAAGAGACAATGGCGATGTTGATGAGCATTGCGCCAAACGGAAGTGTGAGAGAAAGAATTTGGTCATTTAGAAGCTGTTTAGTTTACATGGCGGCTAACCTGTATCAAGTGCTAGCAAACTAAAGATGAAAGGAACTAATTGTGAACGAATTTTGGAATAACCTTCGATTGTAATAACTGGTAAATATACGCGTCTTCCAGTCACAAATTGGGCGGAGTATCTTGTTTAACGAGCATGCACAACACGTCTGCCAAAAGTTAGATAATACCTTGGAATATTATATAATTACGAACAAATATATTCTACATTATGAAATAAAATACGCTTGAAGGCCAAATTACAACGCAATATTACGAAAATAAACAAATAATTTATTTGTTTGAAATTTTATATTATAAAAATGAATTTTAAACAAGTAAAATTATTGTTTGTTTTCGTTATACTACGTTGTAATTTATCTTTCAAGGACATCTTGGTATCAACGGTTCTATAATGGACGTCACACTCATGTTATATACTACACTATCATCAAATGAGGTCATTATTCGGCGACGGAATATACCATTACGAACAAACGGATATTATACTGCACTCAAATAGAAGATAAAGATAATAACTGGAAGAAAGAGGGTATATTTCGAAACGTATATATATATATATATATATATATATATATATATATATATATATATATATATATATATATATATATATTTAAAGGAGATTAGAATAATAGTCTAAAGAGCTAAGTGTATTTTAATATAACAGTGAAATTACTAGTTTAATTAAAATACAGGAAATAGAAAGTGCTCGTTTTAATTTAGATATATAATAAGCTCGATAGTTAAATGTCCTAGAGCTAATTCAATATTAAGTAATGTGATTTACAATTTAAAAATTAAAAAAAAAATTTAAATTTAAAAATCAAATTTTAATTAAATTAAAAATCAGTTTCATAAGAAGGAACACCAACAAAATCAATTATCTGTACGATCGTTTCGGAAATCCGTGCTTTTTATTGTGGTATACATGAAGTTATGTAGAACAATTATATATAGTTTTTTTTTGGTAAGCACGGTCTCTTCATCAGCAAATTTAGGAGGATTTTTATTGAATTTAAAAGACACCATAAATAAACCTAGCATTAAAAGTAAGGCAGATGAATCTTTTAGTTTTTCTTTTTTTGAAATCAGGAACTGTGTTTAAAGTAGTCATTTAGATGTTTGCTATAGCTTTTTATTTTATTGAATATTTACTTAATATATATATATATATATATATATATATATATATATATATAACATTACGCCCACTCTCAAAAAATTAATTAATACATCGATTGTCTTCTGACCATAGAAAAGATACGACGTTATCTTCAACGTGGATGAAAAGAAAAGGTAATATTTTTAAAGATGATAACATTATTTGAAACTAAGTCGTATCGCACGACACCCTCACTCAAAATAGAGAATGCAATGCATGGGAGGACTATAATACGACGAATGAATGCACACTATGTAAGAACTTCCAATAAAACAGTAATAGCTGATTCGATAGTTTCATGGATACAGAACATGTACTTCACGACTCTTTCAAATGAAAAGATAATGCCTGGGAGGAACGTCGCATGCTACTACTTCCCAACTGCATTGGACATTCGTCTGAACCATTAGATTTACCTGTATTGAACGTTAGAGGATGGCAGAATGTCACAATTCAAATAAGTAGTTATATAGTTACATCAGCATCAGACAGACAGATACCAAATCGTCATAAGTATTAATAATACAGAGGAACAATTAATAAACGTGGTTTTAATAGGTTTTATAATCTTTTCATATGCATTGATCAAATACATGGAAAGGAATTGCGTTAGTCTGATATAGTAAATTGAATTCATTATAAACATATAGAGCAATTAAGAGCAATAATATAAAGTTTCGTCTTCAAATAATCAGATACCGACCCTCTATCTATCTATATATATATTATATATATATATATATATATATATATATATATAATTATTTTTTTTACTCTAATAACTAATATATATATATATATATATATATATATATATATATATATATATATATATATATATTAGTCCTCGGGCAAAAGAGTAGGACACAAAATGTTTTAAATAATAATAATAATAATAATAATAATAATAATAATAATAATAATAATAATAATAATAATAATAACACCAAAGACTTTCGCTGGCGAGGACTACTATTGACCGTAACCAGTTATACAGTCCTTTTGAAATATTCATCTCTATTTTTCTCGTTATGTACTGAATATTTGTTAATGAAACCTGCATGAAATATGCTCCTTACTAAATTTTACAGATTTTATATTCTGAAAGAGTTACAAAAAATTTAATCTAAAAGTTATTTTAGAGTTTTTGTTAAAAAATCAGATTTTCTCATTATTCAAACCTGTATAACAAAGGGGGAGTTTTAATAAAATGAGTTGTGAGGAGAAATAAAGACTGAAACAAAGAGAATATGCAGACCTGTAATAAGAGGGTGTTGCAAAAATGAGTTGTGGTGTGAGGAGATATACAACTGAAACAGAGAGAAGGAGAGTTTTAAAATATAATGTTAAAAAGATAAGATACAAGTTAGCAAAGCATTTCCCCCAAGGCATGGAAATTGTTAAACAATAAAGGTACAAGATTCAAATTGAAATTTATTTAAATTCAAAGTGCACTTTTATAAATTTTACAAAGAAAGGTATAAAAATTAATTTAAATGGAAATAAAAAAAATACCTTGGATTTATTTCATTACATAAAATAAATCCAAGGTACTTTTTTATTCAAATCTGGTACATTCCTTCAGTATGCCCTGTATTTAAGAATTCAGGTGATCGCACCCCCTCCCTCTCAGTGCAGGCCAATAAGTCTCCTATGCGTCATGCGTAAGTTGCTTGAATCTGTGTTAAATACAGAAGTAATCAACCATCACAGCGAAAATAATTTTCTTAGTGACACACAATATGGTTTCCATTCTGCTAGAACTACAACAGAGGTGCTTACAGTTATATCTCATAGGATTAGCGAATCTCTCGACGGAGGTTACCTTCCTAGGGCAATTGCTCTTGACATATGTAAGGCCTTTGATATGGCATGGCATAAAAGGTTTACTTCACAAGATCTCTAGCTAGGGTATAGCTGGAAATGTCTTCTCAATTATTAAATCATTTCTCTCTGATAGGTTCATAACAATAGTAGGTGATGGGCAAAAATCAGAAGCTCACAGTATTAATGCTGGAGTCCCTCAGGGATCCATCCTGGGCCCAACTCTTTTCTTGATCTACATTAATGGTCTTTCAAATCACATCCTTACATCATTTGTAGACATTTATGCTGAGGACACTACCAATTATGGTGCCACATCTTAGACAGTAAACGACCAAGTTCTTTCTGATTTCTTCTCTGATCTTGAGCACGTGGTACAATGAGGAAAGGTGTGGCTGGTTACTTTTAATGCATATAAAATCAAGTTTCTCTCTTTACATTATCAACGTTCTGACCCACATCTGCCATCAATTGAAATGAATGGCTCTCGTCTTGAAGAGACCTTAAGTTTTGACAAGCTTCAGGGCTTGACCTTTACTCCTGATCTTAAATGGAACACGTACATCAAATCTGTTGCCAAGGCTGCTGGAAAAATGGTGAGATTCTTCTGTCAATCCTGTAGATATCTGACTGCTGATTCCATTCTCTCTATATATAAGAGCCGGATACGTCCAAGGATTGAATACTGTCGCCACATATGGGTAGGAGCTGCTAGAAAGGACTTGTACTGCCTTGATAGAGTTCAAAATAGACTTCGTAGCCTCGTAGAAGATGTCATTTTCTCTTTCCTGCAAAAAAAGTGGTAGTGGGTTCGAATCTTTGCTGCTAGGACAACAACCAAACCGGAAGTGATGTATGTTTTAATTAAGGCTAGAAAATCGAAAAGAAGGGATTACTTTCGAAAATATCGGTGAAAAAAAGCGATCCCTCTCTGTAGAAAAGTGCCCAGTTGAGAGTGAACAAATTAATGTATTCAGCAAATTTCTCGATATTTGTCGTCTGAATGGTGGAGTTTCAAAACGATACAAATCTTGTGAAAATTCGTCGCCTCTGTTGAAAGTTTTAGGCAGACATGCAAACATACATACATATATTTATATATTGGTAGCTTAAATTTTCCTCCGAAAACGATTAACAAGCTTGCCCTATTTGTGAATACGCTTTATGTAAAATGTTTAGACCAGAAATTGTTTTTAACTTTGACCCCTTAACATTTATTGTTTTAGGTGCAAATCTAGTTAATAAGATAGATCCATGTACAAGGAACCTACATTCAAATTTTCAAGTGTTTAAACCTATAATTTTTGGAGGCGTGTGGTAGATTTCTCAAAGGTCAAATCATTGAACTTCGATCACTAAACAGCCAAATTTCTAGCCTAACATGGATTAAACGATTATCACAAATCTCACTAACCTGTATATCAAATTTCGAGTTTGTAGACTGAAAACTGACAGAGTTATTGTGTAGGGAAATGTATACAGACAGACACACACAGACAGCGACAAAGACTTTCACTATATATATATATATATATATATATATATATATATATATATATATATATATATATATATATATATATATATATACCAGAATGGGTTCCGCGCGTTTCCCCTGTATTTGTATGTTGAGCAAAAAAAAAAGTAGTGGCCAATCTTTTTAACTTTGACCCCTATTATGACCCCTTAAAATTACTTGTTTTGGGCTAAAATTAAGTTATTAAGTAAGATCAATGTCAAACATTTAAAGTGTTTAGACCGAAAATTGTCGGAGGAGTTTGGTATGGTTCTCAAAGG
>NC_136516.1:4975000-5002500 GCF_053919585.1 Euprymna scolopes
GTGACATTATTTTCGCCATTCCTTTTGAATCAAGGCAAGTTGGTTGATAGACGTCTTACTGTTGAGAGATGTCTAATTAAAACCTCTCTCCACTATTTAATAGGCTTTCCTCTGTCTCTTTTGCCTTCTAACATACCCCCAAAGCATAACTTTGGCACAACAGTGCTTGATCGTTTCACATGGCAAAATGTTTAAGGGTTTTACTTTTGATTTTATCAAATAGAGTGTAGAGAAATAGTTTGATAAACAGATTTAATATTTTTCCTTTTGTAGTTATGGTTGATTTATGTATTCCAAAGGAGAAGAATACTTTCGGTCCCGCACTCATAACCTGATAGAGGTATAAAGTCAAAACCACATGCATTAACTAATAAATTCTTATTTAATTAATTGGAAATTCTTTTTACGGTGAGTAATTTGTATTATTTATTTAATTATTGCGAACTTCTCATTTTTTAGTTTGTTTTTTTTTAGACGCTTCGGACTTCATCAGTTGGTCACACGTGACGAGATAAGAACGACGAATCTCTTCAACAATTACTGCCTTCCACAGTTGTTGTCGTCTCACCACGTTTTAGCAAACTAAGCCCGGCTTTGTGAAGGATTGAAACCGCTATCTTTAGACAGTGCACACCTGGATCTGTAGACATTCAACGTCTCTATTCACTGTGCTTGTGGCCCAAAGTGTGATCAAGGTTGAATTTAAAGGTCTTTTAAAACCACGTTTATTTGTTAGCCGATCTTCCATTGTATCGTATCGTGCCGAATGGTATATTATTTAATTAATTAGAATTCCTGTCGAATAGTTGGCTGAAACTTCGTGGAACAACAACAAAAAGTTGGGTATAATTGATAAATAATAATAGATTATGTTCGAAATTCTGTATGAATTAGTTGTCCATAAAAAAGTCCCGAGTTTGACTAAATACACCTGACGATCGAAACCTCAAGATGAAACTATAGTCTAAATAATCTAATATCAAAAATATAAACACCTTATCTAAAATATCAATAAACGAATTAAGAAACACGTTTCATTTTTCAGGTTATATATAATTTATTTCTGTCTTTTGAAATCTAAAAAAATGCTTTTTATATCAAATATTATAGATACTTAAAAAGAACAGACATATGGTTGAAGACGAGAAGCTCTGCTTCGTTCTTAATCTTAATACGCATGCGTCTCCGTAGCAGTATCAATACGCGCATGCGTAATCACTGAGAGGAAGCGACTTATTGAGTGTGAACACGAAGTGAATTTGATATCGATAATATTAACGGAAAGAAAAAAAAAGATTTGATTCTCGCAGTTATAAAAAAGTTGAACTATTGTGAAAACACAGAGACAGAAAGTTCGACAAAAGAATTGCTATTCTGAAGATACGCACGTTTAACGGTCGAAATTATGCTCATCTCTGTTAGACTAATGATCATCCCTTTTTTATGTACAGGGTGGTCAAAAGTCAGGTAACATGTTAAAGGTAGAAAAACAATATGATCCATTATAATCTCTATTCGTTTAATATTATTTGTTTAAATATTTGAGTGTAATATATAAACTACCCCTCCTGATTTCTGGCTTTGGGGCTATGTAAAGGATAGCGTTTATGGCAAGAAGCCTGATACAATAGCGTCTTTAAAGTTATTTATTGAAGAGGAGATTGCGCGGATATCAACTGACATGATTACACGTGTTACACAATCAGTGGTTAATCGCTTCCAGCGATTGGTAGAGAGAAATGGACGACAATTAACAAAATAAACATATTTCATGTTTGTTTCATTTTATATTTCAATGTATGGTACTTAAATATACGTGTATTGCTAATATCGTTTTTCTTTAAAATGTTACCTGACTTTTTGACCACCCTGTAGATAAGCCTGCCCAGAAATGCTCCTTCAATCGCAATGATATTCTCTGTGGACTGTTATCACAAAAAAGTGTAGAATGTTAACCTCGGTGTTACTTTCCGCAGCTTCGTCACACTCGTATCCCTTGTGACATATTTTCTTCATATTCCATGCGCAACGTTCCTTTCAAAGAGGAAATAATTACAATTTTCTGGGTACGATATTTTTATATAACATTGCCGGCTTACGCCTTGTATAGAGATCAATTGTGATAGATAAACGAAAACGCTATTTTTTAACCTTAGCCTTGACAGTAACACACCTGGTTGATTGACACGGAGATATGGCGGACCGGAAAGTAAATCTCTGTTCATTTGTTACAGAAAAACCTGCGATATTTGCAAGCCTGTATACGCTGTTCCTAGATAATCATAATAATCACAATTATCATCATCGTCGTCGTAATCATCAACATCATTATTATCATCATCATCATCATCATCATTGTCGTCGTCACTATCGTCATCGTTATCGTCATCATCATCATAATAATCATGGTCGTAATCATCGTGCTGACGATTATCGTTATCATTATCATCATCATCGCCGTCGTCATCGTCATTATCGTCATCATCATCATCATCATCATCATCATCATCATCATCATCACCATCATCATCATGATCGTAGTCGTTGTCATTGCGATCGTAAATATCATCGTCATCATCGTCATCATCATCACTATTATCGCCGTCTTCATCATCATCGCTCTCATCATCATCATCGTCGTTGTCATCGCAATCATTAATATCACTGTCATCATCATCATAATCATTGTCATCATCATCATCATCATCGTCATCCTCATCATTACTTTCGCTTTAACATCTGATTACACGATGACATGTGTTTGACAGCTTTTTAGAAACTTACTCCAAAAGGCGCCTATCGGTGCTTTAGTCCTAATCTGTGTAGAAGATCATTAGAGGATTTAAGAGATTGAAGTTCGTCCACGTAACGATGAATGAAAGCAATATTTGTTCTTTGAGAAATGTGCTGAAGGAAAAAATCCCATCAGCCACTGCATTACTCAGTTGATTTTGTACTCAGCTCTGACTAGCATCCTTATTCTGATTAAGTTGTTACTGTAGTTCTCCCGGCTTAGGACATATGCGATTCGTATTCTTCATCTAATCATCCTCAACACATTATATGTGCATAAATAAACAAGTGCGTTCTTTTTTCTTTAAAATATGTTTGTTTACAATAAAAATCACATCACTTGATTAGTGGCTGTTTCATATTAACATTGTTACTTTTTTTTAAAGGCCCACATTGTTTTTCGAGTTCTTACATTTACACATTAAAATACGTAAAAATATTTCTTTTGAAAACGCCACTCTATTTATACATATGCCATTATAGTTTAAATTAATTGTAAATTGGTGATCTCTCTCTCTCTCTCTCTCTCTCTCTCTCTCTCTCTCTCTCTCTCTCTCTCTACCGTGCCAGAAAGTTGCTCATACTTAAGAATATCATATTTATCTGCAAAGCCACAATTCACCCATACGTGGTATGCAACTGTCACATTTGGGATGGTGCATCTGTTACTTGTCTCTCACTCCTAGATAGTGCTAAAAAAGACTTCACAATCTAATATATAAGGTCACCAATATAATATATAAGGCCACCATTCACCCATATATAGAGTACTGCTGTCACATTTGGGTTGGTGCATCTGCTGCTTGTCTCTGACACCTGGGTAGGGTTTAAAAGATAGTCGCCAACCTGAGAGGCCCTGAACTGTCATTTAGGCTTCAGCCTCTGTCCCATTGACGAAATGTTGCATCCCTCTGCCTGTTCTACAAATACTTTAATGGTGAATGCTCTGACGAACTACAAGCACTTGTACTTCCTTGAGGTGACTACCCTCGACAAACCCAATAAGCAACTTGGTCTCACCCCTTTACCGTAGAGATCCCTACGTGTAAGAAAGCCTTTTTCATCCAATAGTTTTTCCCCAGAACTGCAGGTCTTTTGAAATCCCTTCCTGGATTCTGCTTCCCAACTGTACTGATATGCAGAAGTTCAAGTGTAATGTGAACATACATCTTGCTACTCATCTCCCTTCATAATGCCCCTGCAAACTATGTCTCCGATTGTAGTCCCCTACTTCAAAGTGGCACTGTGCCTTGTTTGGGGTGAAAATTGATTGTTTTTAAATGTCCCGAACTGTCGAGCAAACCCCAACCTCTGTCCAATCGCTGAAGTTTGGCATCCCTTGGCTTGTTTTACAAGTAATTTAATGACAAGTACTCGGACCAGGTTAAAGCACTAGTTATCACTCGACGACGTAAATAACACCAACAAGCCAGACACCCAGCAAAATCGCACCCCTACACTGTAGATATCTCTAGATGCCGTAAACCTTTTTACTTTAATATATTATTTCCTCGAACTGCTGCACTATGGAATTCCTTCTCGGGCACATTCTTCCATAACTGTACTTATATGCAGACGTTCAAGTATAATGTGACCAGACATCTGGCTGCCTAGATTTATACATAGTATTCCTGCAGATCTGATCCCAAATAGTAGCTCCTTACGACTTACTGGCAATGTGAGTTTCTTTTTTTTTAAGTGAAAAGAAAAACAGTAAAAAAAAAAAGTTCAAACGATACGGATGATAGAAAAGTAAGGGTTGATAAAATGACTGACAGACGGAGCCTTACCTAGAGATTTGATGACGAATATTAATCGAGTAACACAGATTATGAGTAATTTACAGATAAAGAAACATGGACAGAAAACTGCAGAAATGGCGCGCTGAAAAAGGGAAACACTGAAAGTAGATTGAAATTAATATATACGACTCGCGCATTAAACGACTTTTTGCTCTATCCGCGTTCCTCCATTATTTATCGAGCGTCAGTCATAAATCTCTCCGTACGAGCTGATCTAGAGTTTCTCCGGTTCATAATTCAATTTTATCCTAGCACTTCCGCCCCCGTTCGCATTAGCGAATGCACCCACTAAGCACTAACCTGAACAAACATGTTGCTTTTCACGTTATTAGGTTCGTCGTATTTTTGTTGATGTTTTATGAAAACCTGCCAATCAACTTTAACGTAAACGCTTATTTCAATATGGTTGTCTCGTACAGAATTGGAAATCGCTAAATGCTCATCTTTTACGTCAGGTTATATTAAAGTCAACTTCTTAAAAACATTATGGCGATAAAATAAATTAGTTAAAATTTTGACGGCATGGAATATGAAGGGGGCATTTAGTTGAAGAGTCATGAACAAAAACAACCTGCAGTTTTCAATTTCTTTTTTTAATATGGGTTCATTATTTGTGAAGATCCAAAAGCAGCTCGAACATAAGGGTTAATTGACATTGGTTGGCCAGTGGGATAACAATGCGATGACCGGTTATGTTAAATAGTCGGGGTACATATTGGAGACACATATAACGAGGACACAGAACAAGGGGATATGATAATGACATTTATATTCTGAGAAAAATATTTAAAATAGAGCTGAGAAAGAGATGCAGAATCATTATTGAAGGAATGTGTAATACAGTTCTTGATAAAACAGATAGAGGGCGGGATAACATTAATTATGATGGCGGGAGCACACATTAGTTTGAGGATGTTACACAAGTTCCTTAAAGATGATGATAGAAAAACACATTTAACTTTCGGTTGTAATGACGACACTAAGGCAAACAGTTACAAAATATAGGTGGTGAGTCTTTATTCATCAGCCAGCCGATTGATAATATCAGGAATTCAAGCCTTTTCGACTTCATGAATTACCCTTCTAACCTTCCCCTCTAAGGAAATCAGCTTCATTCGCTGACTCTCTCTCTCTCTCCCTAGCTGTCAGTGTGACTCTCTCTCTGCTCTAACATCGAACCCTCGTCTCAGTATATTGAGAATCTCCTTTGTCTATAAGATCAGAGGCCCGTTGTCAAGTTACGTGATTTATCATTATTTCAATTAACCTGTGGCCTTGTACATTTATTCACACACCTCTGATAAACAAAAGAAATCCGTAAATTAAATTGTATCATGTAACTTATTAGTTACATTACATTTTAAACTTTGTTATTTTCTATTTTTTAACTGACATTTTTAATATCCAGTTATTTCTAAATCAATGTACAACCGCTCTATCTCTGACATAAATAATATTTAGTTATTTCTAAAAGAATTAACGATCGAGTGCATTTCTTAGGATTTAAATTATCCATTATCGTTTTAAACTAGCATACAGGGTTCAATTCTAGCTTTTTCTTAATATCATTTTCACTTATCTTGTCTTTCTTCTTACTTACATGGAAGGGGACTTCCTCTGTAACAGTTGTGATCGGGATGTAATAAAAGTTGATTAACGTAACGAATCAACAGCAACTTCTTTATATGCCTGACCCTTTTGCTTGTACGACGACGAACCTTTCACATGCTGTATGAGCATGTGAACTTTGACAAAAATCAGATTCTTTTTTAATCATATTTTTATTATCGATGTTCGATACTTATCGAAGCCTTTCCCATACGAAACATACCTGAGAATATTTTCACCCAAGTACATATTTCTATATTTTTTGATTGGCTTATTTTTTCTGAGACAATAGAAAATAAACTGACACACACACACACATACACACACACACACACGCGCACACACATGAAGATGCAGTCGATAAAATGCCTTTTATAAAAAGGTCAGATACGCACGGAAAAGGTTTCGCTTTTTATAGAGATCGTTGGGTTTCGTAAGAGATTAATGAAAACGCTATTGTTTATCCTTATAATGAGATAAACACAACCCGGTTGATTGACACAGAGATATGACTGAAATGAAATTTAAGCTATTTTATCATGTCAGAGAGAACTGCGTAGATATTTGCAGACCGGAATACACTCGTGCTACATCCTCATCTCTTCCTTCTCCTTTTTCTCCTCCTCCTCCTCATCATCATCATCGCCCTCGTCATCGCTGGCCATCTAACTAAAAAAAATATTTTTAAATACTGCTTTTTCACCCAAAACAAATCACGGTGCGACACACTTGAAGGGATGCTATGTAGGGAGTTGAGCTTCAAGGTGGCTGTTTACATTACAGTTGGTCTCCTGCATGTGATTACATTCTGGAACTCAGAACCCGGAAGAGAATCGAAAAATCTAGCAGTTCTAGTGGGAAAAACTGTTAGAGAAGATAACTTTCTAGTATCTGGGGATCTCTACTGTATAGGGGTGGGGTTTTGCTGCTTGCTGTGTTTTTTGAGGTATTTACTTCAAATGGGTACAAGGACTTGTAGTTCGTCTAAAATACTTGTAAAACAAGCAAATGAATGCAAAATTTCGGCGATGGGACAGAGGCTGAAGCGTAGCAGAAAGCGCGGAAGCTATTAGGTTGGCGACTTTCTTTTTTTTTCAGGAGTAGAGAGACTAGTAGCAGACGCACCAGCCCAACTGTGACACCAATACTTCATACATGGGCGAATGCTGACCATATAGAGGTACAAGATTCTTTCAGGTGGAACTAATTGTCTAGAGAGAACTCTGATCCCTCGCCGGGGTTTGGCTTTCGGACCATGATCAAAGTGCAATTACACGTAAATAAAAATGTTTTAAACAATTGAGTTCTAAGTAGGATGTCCCCCAGTACAAAGTGTGAATGCGGTATTATGGTGAAAGAGGATACTAGCTAAGAGACATTTTTTTTAGTTCTGGAGTGACAAGGAAAACCAACGGTCTTTTGCTTAAGTTTTTTGTTCAGTTGACACATACATTGTAATTTTAGCTTGAATAAAGAATTTAATATCTTAAAGTGTAGTATCTGTTCCGGCAGATGCTGCAAGCAAAGACCATTGCCCTTGCGGTAATGAGTTTCTGGTCCATGAAGGGTCAACCCTATATACCAAGAGACTCGCATTATTCATCTCCCATATTCCACTTCACCCTCTCCACAGTAAAAACAGGTCTCATGCCTAATCTGCTCTCCTGGGGAAGCAAATAGACACAGCTCACCTTTCTCGCAATAGCCTTGGAAATATCCTAGATGTATATGTTCTAACTTTCGAATTGCGCTTAAAACAACAAAAAAAACAACAACCATGTAATAGTCAGCCGGGAAGCAGTCTACTTGTAATGCGTTTCACAGACGGCTACTCGTTGGAAAAAGGCTTTACTCATGTAAGTTTGATTAAGGGATAGGAAGGTATACAAGTAGAGAGCGAGGAAGGAGAGAGAAGGGGGATTTTGACAGTAGTTATTGTAGGGTATTTTAAATGTTTTATATGTGGGAATTATAGACTGAAAGAAGCACTCTGACCTGCAGCAAATGCCTGGCCAGCTCCGTCAGCATTCGCAGGTTGGAGCGCCTCAACCGATTAGCAATACACTACACTCTTTTCAAAGATAGAAGATAAAGCCTGTGAAGATGGAGAACCTATAACTTTACCGAAATAGCATTTTCAATCTATAGCTTAAAGGCCCCATTTGTCAACTCTGCTCCAGCCCCTGTTTTATTGCCGCAATGGGTCATCTGTGCCTGTTTTACAAACGTTTGAATAGAATGTTCACTGATGTACTCGTAGCACTTTTACCCCCATGTACATATTCCTGACAAACACGTTTAGCAAGAAAATCTTACCCCTTCAATGTTTATGACCCTTAATGCTAGAATGT
The DNA here is from genome assembly GCF_053919585.1 of Euprymna scolopes. Classification (NCBI taxonomy): domain Eukaryota; kingdom Metazoa; phylum Mollusca; class Cephalopoda; order Sepiida; family Sepiolidae; genus Euprymna; species Euprymna scolopes. The sequence continues at coordinate 4,983,555 of NC_136516.1, forward strand.
GTTATACCCAAATAGTTTCTGCCCTCGAACAGCTAGACGTTGAAATAATCATAATAGCGGTAGATTTATTTATTTTTATTTTTCGCCGGTTAAAATCCAAATTTAAAGTTTTCAAACGTTCGAATACCCCACATACTAAGTTTCATACTGGCAAAGGAGCTTGGTAAGCAATTTTGAAAACAAATATATATATATATATATATATATATATATATATGTATATATATATATATATATATAGAGAGAGAGAGAGAGAGAGAGACGTAGGGAGAGAAAAGGTATGTGTTTAGATCATGCAGAATTTTTGCATAAATACAATTGCACGTAATAATTTACTAGAGATCAATATCCCATAAGAAAACAAAAAAAAATAAATAATAGAGGATTTATTAAAATTAATGTTTAAAGAATATGCCAATTAGCTAATTCTTTGCTGATAAACGCGATTTCACGGTTCATATGTAATAGTGTTGTATTGTATTTTTTAAATAAATAAAAAATATGTGTTTTGATATGAATATGAATACACAAAAAAGCTCCAATTTATATATATATATATATATATATATATATATATATAAAGAGAGAGAGAGAGAGAGAGAGAGAGAGAGAGAGAGATAGAGAATTAGACCAAGAGTCTAAAGTGCAGAGTTTATTTTAATGTCCTAGTAAATGTATTAATACTACTAAAAGAAAACACTGTCCATTGCACTCTAGATATATAATAAGCTCGGTAAGTATAGATATATAGATATCCTAAAGTTATTTTTATATTGAGTAAACCGATGCATACTTTGCAAAAGAAACACAAACAAAATCCAATATTTATTCTAACTAGAAGACAAAAATAACAGAAAGCCAGAGGATAGACTAACTCAAATTGAAACAGATTTTATAATGGAGATAAAAGGAATATCTGCCTTACACACCACTAAAACGCTAGTTTTATTTTGGTGCCTTTAACTGTTCCCCCCCTCTATTTTTACTGATGAGGAGAATTTGTTATTAACGGATAAAACTTTTGTCAAATAATTTGTCAATATTTATTGTCATTTTAAATAAAATGAGAATCGTTTCTTAAACGATCGTACAATCTGTTGGATTTTGTTTGTTTTCTATTTTAAAATTATGAATCCTTTTAATCATATATATATATATATATATATATATATATATATATATATATATATATATAATACGCATCAAGTGCGCTTGAAAACCAAATCACAACGTAATATAACGAAAATAAACGAATATTTTGCTTATTTGTGATAAATTTCAAACAAGTTAAATATTTGTTTATTTTCATTTATATTACGTTGTGATTTGGCTTTCAAGCGCACTTGATGTGTATTTTATTTTATTCAATTTAAAACAACGTTTCTATATGAACTCTCATCCTTCACACACACACAAACATCACACACACACACGTACACACACACACACACACACACATATATATATATATATATATATATATATATATATATATATATATAGTAATTTATAAAATATATATGGCGATTAAACTACACTGAATATTCGACGTTTTATCCACTCTAGGATACCTCAGGCTTATGCGCATAAGCCTGAGGAATCCTAGAGTGGATGAAACGTCGAATATTCAGTGTAGCTTAATCGCCATATATATTTTATAAATTACTAACTAGCTCTACCTACGTATTGAGCACTTTTTAAGTAAATACTTAAAGTTTACGCATAAATCTATACTTTCGTATATTAATTTCATGTGAGTAAATGAAGTAGTTATATATATATATATATATATATATATATATATATATATATATATATATATATATATATGAATAGAGAAAAATCTAACGAGATCTGCTAGATGTTTGGGGAAGAACGAGAGAAAAACAGCTAAATAAAATCAAATATCACACAACGAAAAATAGTGGAAAAAATTACAACATATACTCCACCAAAATATTATAATGAAAATGCTATCTTATCGTTCAGGCTGACTATAGATTGCTTGTCTCATGTAGCGAAAGACAGAATTTTCTAAATTGATTGTGAAAGAGATATGTATAATCATATGGAGATATAGCTGGATAGAGCGAAATAGACAGAAAAAGCGCATGCGTGAGACAGAGAAAATTGATAAGTAAAATCAAATACTAGACTAAAAAAAAAAAGAAAGAAAAAACCCAAGAAACTCTGCAACCTAAACTGCACCGTAGATGTAAGATGGCTGGCGCCGAAATGTGTAGATGCATCACGTGCATCAGTTGTGTTAAGTTGTTTCAAGAAATTTGCTCTGACAGGCGGATCCGTTATTATTTTTCTCTCGGCAAGCAAAGTGCATGTTTCTGTCAATCACCTCCTAACGTTTCATATGTTTCACTCTGAACTTTTCGATCATTAACTATTCGTTTATTCCAACATTTATTACGTCATATGACTAGCAGGCCTTCCCATTCGTCTCTCTTCACCTGCACTGTCAGGCACAAGGTCGGGTTTTAGTGCAGAAAAAAATCGGGCATCTTAAAAGGAAAAGCACTCTGGAGCTGAACAAAAATAAAACTTGCATTAGTTGTAGAATATTTCGTATACACTGAAAATAGATAGGGTATTGCATCAGTACAGATACTATACTTAAAAATGGGGCTTCGTATGAGAATGGATAATAAATAACTTGTGAGATTGAAGTTATCGAAATCAGCGAGAATAGTGACAAAACGTAAAATTTGCTTTTGTTGAGCATGGTTTCCCATTTTAAAGAAAAGATGAAACTTAATATCAGAACAGATACTTTACTTTCCTCAGACTTCGTGTAGCATCAAAGCAGATCATACATATTGTTCCTAGCCCTTATTTTTCTATTTTACTCGCGGAAGGAAAATTCGACGCTAGGGTCTGAAAGTGCGATTTTAAAAGTCAAACACCTTCCAAAAAAGCACTCTGACCCGAAAAGAGGCTTTGACGCCCTTTTTTTTTTCATTGCCTGGTAAGGTGTGCATTTGATTACTACTTATACTGAATCGTCTTTTCTACGGAAGAAGGTAAATCCTGGGAGGCTGGTGCTCCTAGGACTATCCAAAAAGCAAATATATATACACAATACATGTATAAATGTATGTGTAAATATTTGCAGGTCGCCAGGCGCCTCCTGCTCAGTAATACGCATAAATATTATATTTTAATTAATACAGAATACTCAGGCATGTGCACGTCCATATTATTTCATTGTCTACAAAGTTCACCCCTTGTAAGTAAAAAATATGATGTTTTTTTTTTTAATTAAAACATTTTCTATAAATAAAAATAATGTGTCTCTCATTAAAATTTTATTTTATAAGTGGAATTCTGTTTTTATATTTAAAACATTTTTGTATAAATAAAAATGTTTCTCTAATTTTAAACATTATTTTATAAGTAAACTTCTATTTTTATAATTATTTTTTTTGTTTAAAATAAAAAGGTTTCTTTAATTTAAAACTTTATTTCATCAGAAAACTTCAGTTTTTTATAATTAAATATTTTTGTATTAATAAAAAACGTTTTTCTAATTTAAAACTTTATTTTATAAGTAAACTTCTGTTTTTATAATAAAACATTTTGTATGAATAAAAAATGTTTTTCTAATTTAAAACATTACTTTATAAGTAAACTTCTGTTTTTATAATTAAATGTTTTTGGTTTAAATAAAAATGTTTCTCTAATTTAAAACTTTATTTTATAAGAGAACTTCTGATTTTTACAATTACATTTTTGGGGGGTTTAAGTAAAAATGTTTCTCTAATTTAAAACTTTATTTTATAAGAGAACTTCTGTTTTTTATAATTAAAATATTTTTGTATTTATAAAAAAAAAGTTTTTTCTAATTTAAAACTTTATTTTATAAGTAAACTTCTGTTTTTATAATTAAAACATTTTCGTATAAAAAAAAATGTTTCCCTAAGTTAAAACTTTGCTTTATAAATAAACTTCTGTTTTTATAATTAATATAGCTGTTATATAAATAAAAATGTTGTTTCTGTAATTTGAAACTTTATTTTTAAGTTGACTTATGTTGTTAATGTTTTTTAATTAAAATTTTTTCTATTTAAAAAAATGTCTTTCGACTGGAAGCAATGATAAGACAATATTTAAAGAGAGTGAAAAGTATTTTATTTTCTACAAAGTTCATCCCTTGTGAGTAAAAAATAGTATATCTGTGATCAAAACATCGACTTCAGTACAATCATGATTTCACCAGCTTCAACCGGCGTTTCGACCGCGCATGCACGAATCTCAATCAGTTTACAAACAGTTAAAAAATCCGACAATCCCCTCCCCCGGTGTTACACTACTTACTCACTAGCAACCCTTTATTTCTGGATTAAAACAGATTAAAATATATTCCACATATCTGAATACCCTATATACCCAATTTGAACTTTGTAAATGAAATATTCGTTGGTTATATAGGAATCCACTGTGAAAAATTTCCCCCACTCTATATCTGTGCCTAAATCAAAACGCGGATTTCATGTGCAAAGCTTCTTTCTTAGAACTGCACGCCTGTGGAACTCTGTTCCGTCTGCCTGCTTCCCTCCGGACTACAACTTGGATGTCTTCAAGTCTAATGTTAACAAATTCCTAATGAACCGCCCCCCTAATTAAACACTTCATAAAATCTCCTCACTAACGTGATGTACTTGCAATAACCCTTATCCCTGAGTGGCTTCCGGGCCTTGATAAGTGGTGATCACTGTGTAAAAAAAAAAAAAGGTTAAAAAGAGTCATCGCCCACACATTCATAATTTTATAGACATACTAGCCCCCTCCCTGTCTTAGCCTGGTCGTAACATACCTATAGATATTTTATATAAATTAATAAAGAAACCGAGACAGGTCCATCGAGTCTTATGTTATTTTTCCAAATAATTCACTTCTTGTGAGTAAAAAAAAAATCTCTGACTGAGATCGAAACAACAACATAATGTTAGTGATTCAAGTACAATTACCACTGAACCAGCTCGGTACTACGTTCAGGACGTGTTTTTAGAAACATCTGATTTTTTTCACGGGAATCACCATTTATCAAGGCCCAGAGGCCAATCGAGGATAAGGTTTATTGGTATACATCAGTCAATGTCATTACGGTGTAGTACACATCAGTAGTGAGCATTTTCTAAATTGGATTACTTAGGGGGAAAGTTCATCAAGAACTTGTTTGCGTTGGACTTGAAGACAATCAGATTGTAGTCAGTTGGAAGGCAGGCAATCGGAAGAGAGTTCCACAGGCGTGCACTTCTAAGAAAGAAGCTTTGTTCATGGAATCTACATTTAGGTTTAGGCACAGATTAAGAGTGTGGGACATTATTGACAGTGGTTTTGGCTAGATGAGTGTTTTTCGGGAAAGTTTGGCGAGGGGGAACCAGAGATTGAAGCTCAGCTGAGCATTTGCCATGAAAATAACGATAAATCAGGGGCAGGCTCACAATGTCTCTTCTGTGGGAAAGGGGCTGTAGAAAAGAGAAAAATCACACCTCGTACGCTACGAAAGTTATTTTGAACTCTGTCAGTGCAGGATAGGCTGCTTCTAGCAGCTCCTGCCCAGATGTGGCAACAGTACTCTAACGTTGGCTGTACGTGGTTTTATATAGGAAGAGCATTGCATCAGCAGTAAGATATTTACTGGAGCAGTAGAAGGATCCCGCCATTTTCCCAGCGACCGTGGCAATGGATTTTATATAGGTTCCATTTCAGGTCAGGAGTAAAGGTCACGTCCAGAAGATTGTTAAAACATGGAGCCTCCCCAAGACAAGAGACATTCATTTCAACCGATACCAGATTGGCATCTGACATTAGATGGTGTAGAGATAGAAGCTTTGTTTTAGATGCATTAAAAGTAACTAGCCACCTCCTTCCCCATTGTACCACATGTTAACATAAACTTGCCATGTTTCGCGACCGCGCATGTACAGTTTTGAAACAGTTGACAAACGGTAAAAAATATAACGACCGCCCGCGTACTAATTTTTCAATTTTGATCTCTTAGCAACATTTTGTCTTGAGGAAAACAGATTTAAATATTTTCCACATGTTTAAGTACTGTTCATAGCAAATTTCAAGGTTATACATACGAAAATCGTTGAGTATATATATTGAAAAGTATCCTCACACACGTACGCACAGTCTCATTTAAATTAGGTAGAATTACAACCAAATATATAGTTTTGGTAATGGTACAACTACATTCTAGAATGTCCTTTTCTTTTATCCATGAAACGAAATATTAAGATTTATTTTACTCCTTTGTTAAACAATAAATTTTGTTGTAATTTAACATAATTTTATTCAGAAATTTCCATTTATATTTTTGCTCCATATCGAATATTGAGTTTCTGCTTGTGATTGTCTCATAATATTTTTCCGCTTGGGATTGTCTCATAATATTTATTTGACTCTAGTTTTATATTATTACAAAACCTGTAATCAATATGGTTTTCAATATATATATATATATATATATATATATATATATATATATATATATATATATATATATATATATATATATAGTAGATTCCCGGCATACGAGATTACTTTGTTCCAGGATGAAGCTCGTATCTCGAAGTAAAATGGCACTATTACGGAGACGTAGTTAAACACGTCATACTCGACCACCAGGCGGTTGCGCTCGGAAACTCCTAACTTGGATTTTCGCCCGTATGTAGGGGAAGATTTTTGCTCTGAAGCAATCTCCTATCTCGAATTTCTCGTAACTCGGGTAGCTCGTATGACGGGGGTCCACTGTGTGTATATACATATATATATATATATATATATATATATATATATATATATATATTTTGTGTACAGAAAGTACGCTCTTAAAATTTGGATTTTCCTTTTAATTGAGCACTCTGCTGGAATTCTTTTTCCAAAAAAAACTAATCATATATATATATATATATATATATGCATATATATATATATATATATGTACATACACATACACACACCATCTCTCTCTCTCTCACACACACACACACACATATATATATGTATGTGTGTGGGTGTGTATGTGTGTGTGTGTGTTTGTGTGTGTGGTAGATTTATATTTAAGCCCTTTTAATTTTATCTAACCAAGTTTACTTAAATTTCTTTTCAATTTGCTTAGTAATATTTAGGACTAGGCAAAGAAGCTTTCTGGATTTTGTGTGTACTTTAAATTATATACATTCGAGTGTTCTGATTTTAGTTATCTCTCGGCTTAATGTTAGAATAGCAACCCTCCCATCCCTCCTTATTTCTGTTTTTTAATATATCAATCAATGTAGACTCATAATTGTGACCCTCACTAACTATCTATCACTCTCTTTATTTCCCACTTTTCCTCTCTCTTAATATCCTTATATATTACTATTTCTCTCTCGCTTTCTCTCTCTCCCTCTCTCTAAATCTCTCTCCCTCTATCTATGTCTATTATCTATTTATCTCTCCTTTCACGCTGTCTTCCTCTCTATCGCGATATATACTCTTTTCTAACCTATGCCTTTCTCTCTCGTCGACATTTTTCAGATAGATTTCTTATCCGCGTATCCTAAGCCATCTACCTTCAACGAAACATTCGACTATTGGCGGTGCTATTAGCCTACCGAACCGTTACGAAGGCTGCGAAAGCTTTTGGCTTCTGTTTCGGCAGACGTGTTCGACATCCGCCCTTCTAGAACCCTGCCGTGCCATTAGCACCGAAACGGAGTTTATTCAACCGACGTCATGGGTTGGTTTTTCCCTATGACGGAAACAGAAGTGAATGAATCGAAGGCGCATGCGCTAATTCTACTTCCTCCATTTTTACTTCTGACGCTTCGAAGAAGAGCGAAGACGCTACGCATCGAAGGAGTGTGACGTCTAATGCAAGCCCTTGCACGTTTCCCGGAATGCCAAGTGTAATTCGAAAATAAGCAGGGTGCATATTCCATTAGAAGATTTCATAATTTCTTTTTCATGATGAAATATAATGTATCATAATTTGATACACAGAAACACACACACGCATAGGCACACACGTATACATATATACACGTTTAGATTGTAAAATACGTACATATATATATATATATATATATATATATATATATATATATCGTAAGTTATACGTCATTATAACTAATGCATAAGCTTCACGAATCCTAGTGTGGATGAAACGCGGAATATTCTGCGTAGCTTAATTGCCATATATATATTTCTAACTTAATATATATATATATACATATACGATAAAAATATACGTATTTTACAATCTAAACGTGTATATATGTATATGTGTGTGCGTGTGCGTGTGTATATGGCAATTAAGCTACACATAATATTCCACGTGTCATGCACACGTAATACATCAGGTTTATGCATAAGCCTGACGAATCCTAGTGTAGATGAAACGCGGAATAGTCTATGTAGCTTAATTTTCATATATATTTATCTAACTTAATATGTATATATATATATATGATAAATATATACGTATTTTACTATCTAAACGTGTATATATGTATACGTGTGTGCTTGTGCGTGTGTGTATATTTTCTAAATTACTACCTTGCTTTACCTATGTAAAAATAAGTATATTTATATAAAATTCATATTATTTCATTGGTTGATTCATACATCTTACACGTGTTTCGAATAGCATAATGATATCTAATTTACAACATTATTATGATTGTGGTTGCATTGTTATAATTGCACACCAATGAGAAGTTGAGAATTTGCTATATTTAATTTCTGTCTCATTAGATGCAACTGTTAATATTAATTATATTAATGTCACGTTTTTGTATGTTTTATTTGTATTTTATTTAATATATAATACTGTTTTCTGGTCCTAGAATACTAATCATATCTCGCATGCCGATTTAAAAGATAGCATAGAAAATAGCCGACACTTCTTTTCTCCCCCTCATCCCAGCCTAATATCGCTTAAAACGACACACAACTCACTGAATACTGGCGCGTATCAACGTTTTTTTTTTTTTATCACAGAGTTGAATCAAGTTAAGACTATCTGTAATAGTTGTGTACTGAACATGGATGATTTTAGCAGATAAGTTGCGGATATTCGATATTTTCTTCTTTTTTATTAGATGCACATGATAATATTAATTGTATTGATTTCATTTTTTAATTAATATTAAACTAGACTGGCTGCCCGGCGTTGCCCGGATATTTAGACGGTTGTGTTAAGAAATGAAAGAGTTATAGTAGGCAAGCAGGCTCGAACCCATATAACGAAGGAGTATAAAACATTAAAAAAAAGTGATGTTTTTGCTTTTCCGTCCATCGCCAAACCGGAAGTGGCGAAGTTTTAAATTAAGGCTTATAAATCAAAAGAGGGCGTGACTTTCGAAAATATCGGCGAAAAAAGTGACTTGTTCCTTGTAGAAAAGTGCCTAGCTGAGGGTGAATAAATACATGTATTTAGTCAATTTTTCGATATTGATCGTCCGCAGGGGTCAAGCTTCGAAACGATATCGATCTCCTGAGAATCCGTCGCCTCTGTCGAAAGTTTTAGGCAGACATACATACATACATACATACATACATACATACATTTAAACAGACAAGTGAGATTTATATTAGATGTATAAACTTTTTTTCCTGGTCCAAAAATGTACTCACGTTATCTCGCATGCTGATTTAAATTGTAACAAAAAAAAGTACCCGACATTTATCAGTATCTCAATTTTAACGGGGGACAGAGAAATACAAAATTAGAGATGGTTCGATAGATTGAGAGGGAAAGAGAGAGAGGGTCGGACAGAGAGACAGACAGATACAAAGATAACGTGTGTTTACGAGTCTTTTCATTATTTATCTTCCCATCAAAGAAAGGATTTTCATCCGCTTTTAAAACCAAGTTCTTTTTTTACTTTTAATCCCGCCGGAAAATCATCATTATCGATCACCTAGGACACGATTAATTGTCACCCTGTATTACCGATGAGAAAGCTGATAATAACTAACACACAACTTTCGCGAAGAGCACCTGTGCAGCATACGGAATCAGCCGTGTAAAGTATTCTTCAATTTCCGACTTGCTCACATTGTCATACGTGTGCGTGCGTGTCTTAACAACACGATGGTTATAAGCAAGGAATTTAAGGACTATCATTTTCCACGCTGTTTGTTAATATCAAATGTCATTCAAAGGTATTGTCCTCACAATAAGATGCCATTTTTTATTCTATTTTTTTTTTTCATATCAAGTCCAACTCTTTGTAAAGATGGTCATGCGACGCTCTCTCTTAATTATTAGTTGTGCGTATAAACGGCGACGCTAACCTCCAGCGATAGGATGGCATCGTCTAACGAGACGAAATCTGCGCTGATTAGAGATATTTCGTTTTGTGTTTTATTTGTTTGTTGTTATTTCTTATGGTCGACTTCTGATTTAGGTGTTTGTCAGAAAACGTACTTGTAACTTCCTGGGGTGTTTTGTCCGCCTGATTCCCAGTGATTATACTTCCATTTATTCAATGTAAGAGTCAAGGCTGCGTTTTCATTACCGGATGCGCAGTATTCCATCTAGTAGAGCATTCGTCTGTCTATTAAAATGGTTTAGATAAATTCCGGAAAGGGAATCGTTTTAAACCACCTGAAAGTACAATACTTCTGCGCGTTTACTGCCCCGTGATTTCTACGAAGTTTCTCAGGTGTGCTCGGCCGCTGACAAGTAAAACGGAAACGCTACACGTAAAACCGCTGCGAGATAATTATAATAATAAACAGGAAAATATTGAAATGCAGTAAATAAAATTATAAACATATATATATATATATATATATATATATATATATATAGTGTTATAATGGAATAAATCCAGAGGAAATTAAATTTATATATATATATATATATATATATATATATATATATATATATATATATATATATATATATAACGCAAGCCTGAATCCTAAACCCTAACACCTTACGTACCGGATTAAAATGATTATTTTTTTTTCCAATTTATAAAAAGAAACCCCTCATAGATTCGTATTAGCTGAAGAAAGACAGCGTGTTTTTTTAATTGTTGAACAATCAGCCGACCTTTTTCGTTTATTTCCGTCAGCTACCGAGTGAGCCCGAGTCAATAAGTAGAGATCGAGGGTCGGTAAATGCAAAACACCGAAAGTCTATCCCCAAAGATTACAATATAAAAACAGATACTCTAATCCTTATGCCTAAAAATTTAGATTGGCTAACGAAAAACTCAATAGAATGTGCGTATATAAAAACACGAGACAACCACATATTTCGCATCCTAGCGTTGATAAAACGCGGAATATTCTGTGTAGCTAAATTCCACATATATTTTTATAATTTACTACCAAGTTCTACTTATGTATTGAGCAGTGTTAACGAAAATATAAAGTTTTAGCATACAATTATACTTTCGTAGAGTAATGTATGTAATTAAATGAAGTGTATATATATATATATATATGTATATATATATATGTATATATATATATCACTACATATATATATATATGTATATATATATATGTATATGTATATATATATATCACTACATATATATATATATGTATATATATATATATATGTATATATATATATATATATATATATATATACGAGCAAACAGTTAATAAAACATGTTAAAAACATTTTGAAAAAGAGTTAAAAAAATATTTAATCTGAAAAGGAAACACTAGATAAGTGCATAGTCCTTAATCCGTGGAGCTTCGAAGAAATAATTACCTTCTCAACAGAGGGTAGGAATTAGCAAAATGCAGGATCGGATTTTGCATGCAAAAATAGTTGATGAAACAACAAGTGAGTCAAAGATCTTACTTGATAACAAAAAAAGGGTAGCAGAGGGAATATGGTGAAGAAAAATGTGATTACAAGTGAATGGATAGCCTGGTGGAAGATAAATAGTCCAGTGACGGTAAAATCCAAATATATAACTACAAGAAAGTTAATTGAATTTCCATTTGCACAAGTAAAATCCAAGGAAATCCCGTAATTGGAAGATGGTCCAAAAGAACTCAAAGGCAGACATCCATGGAATACTTCACAAAAATGTGTACACACAAGGAAAGACAAAGGCAGACATCCATGGAATACTTCACAAAAATGTGTACACACAAGGAAAGACAAAGGCAGACATCCATGGAATAATTCACAAAAATGTGTACAAGGGAAAAGGGGGGGGGGATCCAATAATATTAATAACAGAAAAATAAGATATGCTTTTCACTCAATTGCTGAGACATAAATATTTATGTTAAACAAATGTTTTGTAATTTATAAAAAAATATGCGCTGTGCATTTGTCTCGAAACGCAAATTTACATATTCAATATATATATATATATATATATATATATATATATATATATATATATATATATGATGATGATTGCAACGTGTTGTCAGACGAGTGCCACTCCCTCAGACATTTAAAATCCATGAGCCCAAATACCTGAGGGAGTATCTATACAAAGATGATGTTACAGAGTCTTAGCTTTGTACGACAGCTAAGTCTCTCTCTCTCGGTTCAAAATGTTGAGATCCAGCAATAAGCAAGAGCAAGATAGCCAGCAACAAATAAAACTCCAGACCAGCTTAATGCGGGTAATGGTCTTCCGCTTTATGGTTTTTTAAAACAGAGATTTGCTTCTCCTAGAAAGGTTGCCTTCACCACGGCTTACGGGAGCTCTCTCCACCCCAATACACATATACACACATACAAATATACACGGTGTTAGTTGGCCGTTGACACAGAAAAAGAGTTCATTCGCCCTTTGTATATATATATATATATATATATATATATATATATATATACATATATATACACATACATACAAACATACACACATATATATATATACACACAAACATACATATATATATGTATATATATATAGTAATTTATAAAATATATATGGCGATTAAGCTACACTGAATATTCTGCGTTTCATCCAACTATAGGATTCGTCAGGCTTATGCGCGAATTCTGTCATTGCTTCTTGTTTTTATATATGTTGAGGATTTCTAGTTGGCCAATCAGCTTTCTAGTATCCACCGCGCCCCTTCCTATCAGCCAATGGGCATGCATTTTATCAAACAAAAGATCTGTTTTAGAACTAGGTTAGTGGTTTTAGGTGACCGTTCTCCTTTTTTTTACATATAAATATACCTATGTGTACACAATAATGCACATATACATACATATATGCATATATATATACACACACATATATGTGTGTGATCGTTTATGTATATTCATGTTTATTTAATTTATTTATTTGTTTGTTTTCTATTGTTATGTTTAGTTGTAAAGCTATTTTGTATCGCTATCCTAGAGTATGTTTTATTTTGTGAACACAGTTGTTTGCTATTTCCCGCCTACAGTTTAATAGATTTTGAGGTTCTTTAAAGTACAGGATAAAAAATTTTTCATGGAGGCATAATTTACATGGGTCATCTAAATGTCTGCATGTGGTAGCTTGTCTCATTATTTTCCATTCGACTACCGGCGAATGTCCGCTTTCTTTGAGTTCCCAGTATTTATTCGCTAGTGTTGTTTTTATACGGTGTTTTTTTTTTATTTTTGAACGTGCGTTTGTGGTCATAGTATCGGGTTTTGAAATCTAAGGAAGTCATGCCTATGTAATTATTGGCCAACTAGAAATCCTCAACATATATAAAAACAAGAAGCAACCACAGAATTCGCGCATAAGCCTGACGAATCCTATAGTTGGATGAAACGCAGAATATTCAGTGTAACTTAATCGCCATATATATTTTATAAATTACTAACTAGCTCTACCTACGTATTGAGCACTTTTGAAGTAAATACTTAAAGTTTACGCATAAATCTATACTTTCGTATATTAAATTCATGTGAATAAATGAAGTAGTTATATATATATATATATATATATATATATATATATATTACGTTCGCATTTAGAGCGAAACAGTGATAAGTATACAAGATGGCAGTTGAGTATTTATTTATTTATTTTTTTGCCTTTTTCTAAAAGTGTCAGAAATAGCCTTGCTTATATATAACAATTTTATCTACTTTAGTGAATTTTTTTCGCTTGGAGGATTTGATAATTTTTTTTACTATTCTTAGCATTCTCGACTTCTAATCCTGAAGCTCGCATTATTTTACTGTTTCTCTTCCTCCATTCCGCATCAGTTCTCTGTATTTTTTGCCCCCTCTCTTTCTTACTATTTACATTGCATATTTTTTTTTCATCCGGATATTTTAGCATCCGATGTGTTATTAACTTTTCATTTAAGAAGTCATTTCCCAGAGACGTCGTTTTGTGCGCATGCGCTTGTCTCTTGCGCGGTTGAGAAACGAAAAGACATGAGAATAGACGCGCGATTGCGTTTGTCTTTAAGAAGATTTTTTTGATATACGGTTTCTTGTAAATGCACAAAGTCTGTGCGTCTGAGATGAAATAATCTAAAAGGTCGACGATCTTAAGAAACATTTACAGATACTAAGTATAACATTCAGTTTTAAACTAATGCGCTTTTTCCTGCCTTTCACATTAATGTAAGCGTACCAGTTTTATTATCATGAACAAGGCCGATAGCCATTAGTTGCGTGCTCTCGTGTAATGAATGAGTGCGTGAATATAGGATTGACATGAAATTCTTAAAGATCAACTAAAATGACCGAAAAATTGGCTGAAATGACTTAAATAAATAAAAAGTAAATGACTTAGAATGACTTTAATGAACTTAAGGATGAATTGAATGACCATAAGAATGACTTGAATGCTTAAAAAATAACTGGAATCCTTCAAAAACAACTTGAATGATTTGGAGAATGACTTGAATGGCTTTGAGACTGACTGGTTGTAAAGTTGTTGGTCATTTTACATTAAATTAATACAGAAAAGTGATCCCCCACTTGATATCATATCACAATAAGTAGAGCATGTAGTAAGAACAGATACTACACTTTGATCTTGGCCAAAACGTATAGAAAAGGGTATTTATTTGCTCCTCTACCAAGCAAATTAGCCACAAGGCCGATTTTTAATGTGAGGAGTGAAGGGGAAATGGGGACCAACTCTCCGGGAATAGGAAGCTGAATAGTGACAATTGGTATAAAGGGCTGCCCCTACATCGACCAAGGTCTTAGATCTAGGGTCGCCCCAACATATGGTCTTTGCTTGTAGTATCTGCCGGAAAGGATACTACATCTTGATCTTGGCCAAAAGGTTAGGAAAAGGATATTTATTTGCTCCCCCACCGAGCAAATTAAGCACAAGGCCGATTTTTAATGTGAGGAGTGTAGGGGAAATGGGGACCAACTCCCCGGGGAGTAGGGAGCTGGATAGTGACAATTGGGATGAAGGGTTGCCCCTGCATTGACTAAGGTCCTTTATGTTGGGTTTCCCGCCACATATGGTATTTGCTTCCAGTATATGCCGGAAAAGATACTACACTTTGATCTTGGCCAAAAGGCAAAGAAAAGCTGTATTTATTTACCCCCCCCACAGAGCAAATAAGGCACAAGGCCGATTGAGGAGTGAAGGGGAAACGGGGGCAAGCTCCCCGGGGAGTAGGGGAGCTGGGTAGTGACAATTGGTATGAAGGGTTGCCCCTACATTGGCCAAGGTCTTATATATGGAATTGCTCCAACATATGGTATTTGCTTGTAGTATCTGCCGGAACAGGGTGTTTATTTGCCCCCCCACCGAGCAAATTAGGCACAAGGCCGATTTTTAATGTGAGGAGTGAAGGGGAAATGGGGACCAACTCCCCGGGGAGTAGGGGATCTGGATAGTGACAAGTATTTATTTTCTCCCCACCAAGGTCTTATATGTGGGGTTTCCCCCACATATGGTCTTTGTTTGCAGTATCTGCCGGAAAAGATACTACACTTTGATCTTGGCCAAAAGGCCAAGAAAAGCTTAAAAAGCTAAGAAAATCATCTATTAACAACAGACCTTTGATCTTAACCAAAAAGGCCAAGCAAAAAAGTGTTACGGACAGGCCGACCGACTGACCGACCGACGGAGTGACTTATAGAATCGCTTGCACACGACTAAAAATGTGCAACAAACACACGTCTTTTGTAACAATTGCCCATATATTTTCTTGTGCCCAAAACTTTCATTTTAATTTTCACATCATTAGATTGCATAATGCAAGCCTTTTTTTTTTTAGATCTACCCGTCTTTGAAACACAATACTGCGGGGCTGCTTCTAAAGTGACTATAATAGGGTCGTTTTCAATCTAGCTAAATCCAATGATTATCGATCCTGACGATGGTATCTCACTGGTCACATGACACTAATTATCTAATATCCTCGAGTTTTCCTTGGGATTTTATAAGGAGTGAGCCGTCATGTAAATTAATAAGTAAAATATTTTTTTTTAAATGTAAGTTCGCTCAGTATCATATCAAATTGGCTTTCCCGAAAGGTCTCTAGTGGCAAACCGTCCAAATGGTTAGCGTACGTTACTCACTGTCCTAAGGTTTTAGTTTCGATCTCAGTTTGAGGATTATTTTTTTTTTTACTTAGAAGAAGAGAATGGTTTAGGAAAAATAAACTACTCGTATGCACATGTCTAAGTTTCTTTCCGTTTTTTTTTTTTCATTTTTTTAATGAAATTGTCAGGTTAAAACCCGGGTAACGCTTGGTATATTTGCTAGTAAAGAATAAAGCACTCATATATTCTTCAGGTTTTATATCATAATTAGGTTTTAGTTAAGATATACGCAGTACTTTTATAAACCGTCTAAAATGTATAATAAAAACGCAGGCAACCTAAATGTTCCGACGAAAAATTCAAATTACCCTAACGGTTTTTCTGTTTTCCTATATCACAACGAAAACCGAATGAAACGAAAAGATTTTAGAGGATTGTGAAAAGGATTACCTTTAGTATTTAACTCAACGGCGTCGTTATCTGCAAGGGATATGTTTATAATATTTGCGTTCGAATCATTCAGACATCCTATTACTCATAAAGCATAGCAAACGCTTCCATGTTGAAATGATATTTGGTGATTCAAGAATCACTCTTCCAGACACGAGTCTTTCCTCCCGGAGTGATTTTATTTATAGATGTTTTTATGATACCCCTACAAGGAATATTGTTGGGTCTGTTATCGGTTTATTTTGTGCAAAACCATGTTCTCTTTCAAGGGAATTGGCTGACTTTCTGTAGCATTTTGCTTCCGTTGTAAACAAAAAAGTGTTCATAGTCCTAAGTATGTTTTATTTTTTCTCTGAACTATAGTCTAAAATAATGACAGACTCTGAATTATTTTTGCGGTACTCCTCGTTTAACTGCTCTAATTGTGCATAATCCTCTCTTCAAGTATCCTGTCATACTCTATAAGCCCTTTTTCTGTTACGTATCTGATAATTTTGATTATATGGATGAGAAAATAACACTTTGATCAATATAATTTATTTACTGGACCCTAGTCGGATCGATCGTTTTAAGTAGATAAATTTGTCGGGACAACAAGCTCCTAGACGTGGGCCCCCCTCTTCTTCAGTTAGTGTTGTATATGTCAGTCAACTTGACAACCGACGCGTGAGTTCCCTGCAAATAGCGCAAGAGGTTACGGTTTGCAAAAGGTTTTTTAATAACTATAATTCATGACAACTTGTATTCGAATAAGGTGTTTTCCAGGTGGATCCTAAGCTTGTTGATAGTTTTCTAGGAGTTTCAATGGGTTGAATGACCGAAGATAGGTTTGGGGATGTGCCAAGAAAATGAATGAAAGTTTCGCGAAAAACAGATAACATAGACTGAAACCACGATCTACCCTTATAATACTGAGGCCAAATTGCAGTCAAATCAGTGGATAATGGATTCAATACTTCAAAAAATATTGTACAGCTTTTCCACTGGAAATGGTATGTTCAGAGACTTCTGCGATGAGGAAGGTATAGCAGTGACTGATTTCCTGACAACATATATCACGATTACAGGAGTATAGGGTTAGGGTTAGGGTTAGGGTTATAGGAGTATATGCTGCTTCACATTTGATAGAACATTGAGAGAACTTAAATATTTAATGGAAATAGATTAAATGCCTACAAAAGAGAACTTGAATGCGCGCTAGATACTATCCTCGAGTGTTTGAGGCCTTTATGTCAATTGATTAGTCAGGACAATTTGCTAATAGAGGACGTTTCCCGACAAGTAAAGTCTAATTAAATATTAAAGACCACATATTCTTCCCGATCCAAATATGATCTCCTTAGTATGGCGGAACAACATTAGCTTAAATGAAGAATAGTGTACCTTCTGCAAGTGATGTTACCTGAGGTAATATCACGAAGCTGGGTACCCCATCGGATTATATGAATTATTATTCAGAACTGCAGTAAGATAAAGAGGCAAGAAAAAAGTTATAGGATAACGTATTTAAATGACCAATTACGGGGAGGAAAACAATGTTCTCAGCTTCTTATCAAAGTTAGTGTTTGATATATAGAAAAAACATTTTAAACGTTTCAATATCTATTTATGTATCTAAGAAGGAGGGGGACATTTATTTATAAAAACCACGACCGAAGTAAAATGAAATTAAAAAATGGTGGAAATTGAAAGATTCTATCAAGAGCAAGGAAGATGGCAACAGCAGCAAAAAATATTCTCCTTTCTTTATAAAAGACACCTTTTCTCCCAGATAAGAATCATGTGCGTTTCGCTATCAAATTCTCTCATTCCATCACTTCAGCCGTTAAGTTGTTTACAGAAAAACGCGCTGTCGAGACGATCTTCCCGTTGATTTTCAAAGTAACGTTCTGTATAAAGAAAATAATACGGTATTCTACAAATACGGTGTACGACAGAAAGATTAAACCAGACGATATTATTTAACAGTTCGTATGTAGAGGAAGTGTATCAAGTTTTGTTGATCTATAAGATTTGAATTACGAACATTAC
>NC_136516.1:5007500-5020000 GCF_053919585.1 Euprymna scolopes
CCACCATCTTTCCAGCGACCTTGGCAACAGACTTGATGTACGTGTTCCATTTCAGATCAGGAGTAAAGGCCAAACCCAGAAGCTGGTCAAAACATGGAGCCTCACCCAGACGAGAGCCATCCATCACAATTGATGCCAGCTGGGGATCATAGCGTTGATGACGTAAAGATAGGAGTTTGGTTTAGATGCATTAAAGGTAACCAGCCACGACTTCCCCCACTGAACCACGCTTGAGATCAGAGGAGAGAGAATCAGAGAGAACTTTGTCATTTACAGCCTTTGATGTGTTGCCGTAGATGGTTGTGTCATCGGCATAGATGTCAATGAATGATTTAAGTATGCATTGTGAGATGTGGCGTCTTCGGGATTCCATAGAATATTGTGAATTTTGGCTTTTTTTGTGTTTCCATGACTATCTCTTGAAAGTTGGCTCTTTCGGGCTTCCATACGTTTTTATCATGTAACCACTAAATGTGTAGGGTATTATACTGTTAGGTTTAACTCTTGCAATCTTCAAATAGCTTATCGTATTATTCGATTATTTGCACAAATATATTGTTGTTCTCGAAACATTTGGCTGATGTAACATGCATCCTTCTACAGATATCCTTTTTGAATTATTAAATCTATACCAGGATTCTTAACGTAATTCTTTATTTTATAATTGAGGTAGTTTTTTCTTATTAGGTCAGCCATAACCGTGTAGAGTTATCTGTTATTACCACATTATAAAACCCCATCTGTTTCGTCCTCTCTCGTTCGCTCTATCTATCTATATCTCTCGTCTGCATTCATAATAACTAGGAACAAATATATTTTCTGCTATTATATGGAACGCACTTGGTGTGTGGGGGGTGTAGGTGTGTGTGTGTGTGTGTATGTGTGTGTGCGTTCTTTTCCTGTGGACTCGTAAATAGCCGGGTCGATATTTTTGGGAAAAATTAAGGCACATGTACTTTATGTATCTGGAGGTGTTCTTAGATCGGGAATTTATCCGAATATCTTCGGTAAATATCGATAAGCGAAAAATCTGATAAAAGAAAGAACTAAAATCAAATGTGGGTTGGAGATATTTTATTACCGAACAAGCAGAAATATACAGCATATAAAATTAACAGTACGTTCTTTTGTATATCAAGGGCGCGTTCGAAATGAATATTTCTCTTTGGAGCCCAACTGAACCATGATACATCACGTTAAAATTTATATTTTAATTCAGGCCATTAAAACTGTACAAGGAGAAAGATCCGGCATATGAAATTAACACTAGAGTTCTTGATTATGAACGATTATTTATCTACAAACATAAAATCCTGTACGTAGAGTATTTAAAAATGTGGTAAACTATCTAATCGGGTTTCATCCGCAAAAAAAAAAAAAGCTGCTGCTAAGTGGTCTTATATTTTTTTTTACATGGTAGTCACCACTTATCAAGGCCCGGAAACAACTCGGGGATAAGGATTATTGCGTGTACAGTAATCAATGGGATAATATCGTAGTAATCGTTAGTAATAGAGATTTGATAATGAGTCTTACTTAAGAGGGCGGTTCATCAGGAATCTGTTTTGTTGGACTTGAAGCGAACCAACTTGTAGTCAGGTGGGAAACAGGCAAACGGAACAGAGTTCCACAGGCGTGCACTTCTAAGAAAGAAGCTTTGTTCATGGAATCTACGTTTTTATTTAGGTACAGATAAAGAGTAGGGAAAATTATTGACAGTGGTTTCAGGTAGACGGGTGTTTTTCTTGAAATATCGGCGAGGGGGGCAGAGATTGGAGCTCAGACGAGCACTTTCCATGGAAATAATGATAAAACAAAGACAGTCTCGCAACGTCTCTTCTGTAGGAGAGAGGTTGCAGGGAATAGAAAAAGGCACCCCCACAAGGCCATGAAGTCTATTTTGTACTCTGTCAAGGCAGGATAGGCTGTTTTTAACAGCTCCTGCCCAGATGTGGCAGCAGTACTCAGCCCTTGGACGTACTTGGCTTTTATATAGATAGAGAATTGCATCAGCAGTGAGGTATCTTCTGGAGCGGTAGAAGGATCCCACCATTTTTCCAGCGACCTTAGTAACAGACCTGATGTACGTGTTGCATTTCAGATCAGGAGTAAAGGTCATTCCCAGAAGCTTGTCAAAACATGGAGCCTCCCCAAGACGAGAGCAATTCATTTTAATTGATGCCAGATGGGGATCAGAGTGTTGATGACGTAAAGATAATAGTTTGGTTTTAGATGCATGTGTTTTGGGAGATCATTGATATAGATCAGAAAGAGAGTTGGGCCCAGGACTGACCCTCGAGGGATTCTAGCATTCATATTGTGGGCCTCTGATTTCTGCGCATCAACCATGGTTAAAAATGTAAAATTGGTACGTTATAGTGATCGTGTTTTTATGTTTTGCATCTGTTTCATGACTGCACATTCGTGAATCCTTCACATGGTAAGAAAAAGAAGATTCTAAAAGGCTGTATAAAGAACGTGTCAAGCTAGTGTAACTCTTATGATATTTGACTCATTGTCTTTAGGTTTGGTTTCGATCTCAGCTCGAGTAAGTTTTTCTTCTTTTTTTTTTTTTTGCTTACAAGAAAGGAAATATTTAAAAACAAATATAATGCTCGCATGCACATGTCTACGTATCTCTTCGTTATTAATTCATTTGTAAGAAACTTTACGTTTAATACCGTGGAACGCCGGGTACATCTGGTAATAACTATTAAAAAAAATGATGATATTTGTATTTACATTTAAAGAAGAAAGGATGCTTTCATTTATTATGTTCATTAAGTTTCAATTATTTTAAAAGGTTGCTTTTATCTTTAAAAAGTTGTTTTTCCTTTTTTTTATCTGTTGTTTAATTATTAATCCCTCGCATTTTTATTCTAAAGAAAAAACTGCCTTGTGAGGTGAAGTAGATACAAGTCGTCCGATATTCTTATATAAACATTCATTATATTTGAAAATAATCAGATAGTTCAATTAAATTCCTATCTATGCACAACTTTCTTAATATTATAACACTAGTAGCCTAATCAAGTTGACACACTGGCCCCCGTTTTTTAAACGAAGTTAAGCAACGTTGAGCCGGGTCAGTATTAAATGGGTGAACATTTGAGGAATCCAATTGTTGCATGTGCTCTCTGCTTATCCCGACATTGTTTTCAGTCTTCTTGGACTTCTTACTACTGGACTCACGCAATGCCGATTCTGGAAATGTGGTAGGTGATTTTGCAACCTTTGCCTCACAACAATTTTTTTTTTTTACTGAACAGGGGCATCGCTGTTATTACTGTTAATACCAGATT
This sequence comes from Euprymna scolopes, assembly GCF_053919585.1. Classification (NCBI taxonomy): domain Eukaryota; kingdom Metazoa; phylum Mollusca; class Cephalopoda; order Sepiida; family Sepiolidae; genus Euprymna; species Euprymna scolopes. The sequence continues at coordinate 5,010,803 of NC_136516.1, forward strand.
TCCTGGCCTTTTTTTACTGTAAAATACGTTTAAACATACTATGTTGATTGATACAGATTTCGTATTAATTATACCAAATCCTCTATTGATTATTATAGTGTACACACTATATATAGTAAGGATTATATTTTCTGTAATAACATCGATCCCTTCCGCTGGAATCGAACCAGCACATGAAGCGGTCCAGTTGTAGTCGTTACTTGCAGATTTAGCTCTCGTCAGTACGGACTGAGCTATCGCGAAATGGATGTAAAAAAGCTAAACATTAAACGACTTCAAGTTTAAAATGTCTATGCACGCAAACTCATAATTTGATTTACTTGTGTCAAGGTCTACTGTTTTTTTTATGTGAGTCTTTAGAAGCTATTTTGACAGGACAAAATAAAAATGTTTTCACAGTCAATCTCCCTATATATCAAATTTAAATCTGTAGACAAAATATTAAGAGAGGAGTTTTATAGGGACTTTTCGCGACCATACAGACAAGGTCTCATATATATATATGTATATATATATATATATATATATATGTGTGTGTGTGTGTGTGTGTACGTGTGTGTGTACATGTGTTATGTCAGGTCATGTCATATGTTGCTGGTACCATGTAACCCAGTACTACCTGCCTCATGGTCGAGTCACCGGTGACTAAACTGGTTCCCCCACCAGACTTGTTTGGTGAGGAGGGCGGCTAGTCTCCCTGAAAGATTAACAACAAGACCTTCCAAAGGGCGAATGAACTCTTTTTCTGGGTCAACGGCCAATTAGCACCGTGTATATTTTTGTGTGTATATGTGTATTGGGTTACAGAGGGCTCCCGTAAGCCGTGGTGAAGGCAACCTTTCTAGGAGAAGCAAATCTCTGATTTAAAAAACCATAAAGCGGAAGACCAGTGCCCGCATTAAGCTGGTCTGCAGTTTAATTTGTTGCTGGTTATCTTGCTCTTGCTTGTTGCTGGATCTCAACATTTGTAACCCAGAGAGAGACTTAGCTGTCGTACAAAGCTAAGATTCTGTAACATCATATTTGTATAGATACTCCCTCAGGTATTTGGGCTCATGGATTTTAAATGTCTGAGGGAGTGGCACTCGTCGGACAAGACGTTGCAATCATCACATGTGTATGTGTGCGTGGGTGCGTGGGTGTGTGAACATGTCACTGAGCTAGAACGTTTTAATCCTAAATTCATCCGTAATCATGCACGATATAAAGCTGTACATAAAAAGATTTAGCGCAATAATTAAATAAACATAATCATCTTATGAGAAAGAAAGAAAGTCCTGAATTAATTAATTAATTAACGCTAGTTTGGAAAGGAATATGCAAATTAGTTTTTTTTTTTAAATCGTTTAAATACGTTTTAAAATAGAAAAAAAATAGACTTGCAATATCACTGCCAGGGCGAATAAAACGTCTACTTTTATAGGAATATAGATTACTGGGACAGTGATTTGGATGAAAGTAAAACACGTCTGAGTAATTTAACGTCTTCTAGATATCTTTATAAAAACGATATTGGCTTTATCTTCAAAACCGTCTGCATTGGAATATAATTATCAGAGTAAGATAGGGCGTTGTCAAGGTGTTCGGTGCTAAGATTAAGCTAAATTAATATTGACAAAGAACTGAAAAAAATGTTCTTATTTTGTAGGTTTAACCCACCAAAAGAGACGGAAAGTGATGTATAGATTGTCCTGGGGATGGAAATTGGACAATAGTGTATTATAGTATACAACAGAAAAAAGGCCGAAAACAAATGACAAAAAGGGATAACAAATAGTGAAATACAAACTATTTTATCTACTATATAAATTGCTATATGTGTGTCTGTCTGTGTGGGTGTCTGCCTCCATATTTTCAAACTATATCTCATCTGAAACTAAAATTTGCGGAGCGGTGCTACGAGCTCAAAGGATGTTTTACGGACAATCCTTTTATAGGTCTTCAGCTGGTTCAAATTGTTTTTAAGGGTTTAAAAAGGGTAAAAAAATTTAAAAAATCGTTATATATTTTTACATTATCCTTTTTTTTAATTTTTTAATCTGTTCATACATGTGACACGTGGTTACAGTGGTAACGTCACCGGCTTTGAATTATGCCGTTTTGCTTTCGGTTTCAATGCTAGCTGAATTGACCCAAATACCTTTTTTTTTACTTTCGAAATCACGACCCCCATAATAATATATAAAAAATCTAGACAAAGTAAAATATTATATTTAAGTGTATTTTATGTGCGGAAAAAGCTGGCGCCTCTGTTTGTTTTCTATATGTTTTCTACCTTAGTGTTTACTTTCTGTTTGTAGTTGGAACTGTTGAAACTCATTTTTATCGTTTGATTGTTTTTGTTTTACGGCATATCAACCTTTTTTAGGTTATTTAATGCCGAATCCAAAGATTGAAGAAATTTTTTTTAATAGAATATGTTTGTTGTTTTCAAGTTCGTTTCTATTTAGACCATAGTTGGGACCCTAACAGGTACTACCACTCTGGATCAGAGTGGATCCGGGAGCAATGGCAATTAAAGGGTGGGTCCACGCTCCCCAAATCCCGAAATCTGGGACCTAACCACTGGATATAGTTTAAGGTCATATCCAGGACGAACTCATTTTTAGTTCCGTTTCTAAATTAATAAGTCGAACAAGTATAGAAATTTACGCGACTAATGCACGTTTAATTTAAAATAATAGATAGTATATACAATAATAGGTAAACAATCATATATATGTTAACTTAATTTGAACATTTTTTAACATTTCCCAAATCCTAGTTTTCTTTACTTTCAGATTATGTTATTTTATTTATTCTATTTTTATTTATATCTGTATGTATTTATTTATCGATATATATGTAAAAGTGAAACTGACTCTGTGTGTACATTTCCCTACCAAACTACTCTCTCAATTTAAAGTCAACCGACTCGAAATTTTATATAAGGGGTATTGAGATTTAGGAAAATCTTTTTAATCGGGTTTCCGCTAGATATTTGACTATCAAGGAGTCAAAGTTCAACGATTTGACCTTTGAAAACTCTACCACACTCCTCCGCCAATTTCGTAGACTTAACACTTAAAAATAAAGATGTAGATTACGTGGACATGGATCAAACATTTTTAATTTGATTTTAGCCCCACAAAATAAATGTTAAGCTGTCAGAATTGGGGTAGGAATTTTTTAAAATTACCCTCTTCGTCTCTACCAAATTACTGCGAAAATTTTTGGTTTAAATATTTGAAATTTCACAAAAAGTGTATTCAGACATAGGACAAGCTTCAAACTCGGTTTTGGGGCAAAAATTTAGCTGCCAAAAAGTGAAGGTTAATAGATTTGCCCTTTGCCGATCCTACAAGTTTCTCCGTCCATTTTAGGTCTAAACCCTTGAAATTTTTCTTGGACATGAGTTAGCCTTTTTAATATATATATATATATATATATATATATATATATATATATATATATATATATATATATATATATATATATATATATACTAGCCTGAGTACCCGGCGTTGCCCGGTTGCATGGAGGTGTGTTGACCAAAAAAAAATGGTAGTAGGCAGGCAGGCTCGAACTCATGACCCGAAGGTGGAAAAGAAAGTGAAAGAAAAATCATTCCAACCGATACGATGACTTGCAAAAATGGCGACGCAAAAAAAAAAAAAACGACCCTTCTTGTGTAAAATTGCCCACATGAGGGTGAAGGAATTAATGTCTTGGACTAATGTTTCAATATTTGTAGTTCGAAGAGTCGAGCTTTAAACGATCTCGTAAAAATCCGTCGCCCCTGTCGAAAGTTTTAGGTAGGCATACGAACATACATACATACATACATACATACATACAGACAGACAGACAGACAGACATATCAGATTTATATTATAGACTATTGAGGGGTGGCCGGCGTTGCCCGGGTGTTTGGAGGTGTGTGTGGTTTTTGGTAAATCAAAACTCCAGGGTGGGGGGTTAAAATAAAAAAGTTTTGGTAGGTAAGTATGAGGATCGAACCCGAACCCTTGAGGCAAAGGTGGAAATTAAAGTGTGAAAAACAAAAAACGTGCGACGTTAACCATTGCGCCACCGTGACATACTGCCAGAAACACGTTTGAATTTATTTTATTACGTAAATTGGCAGGTGCACGCTTTAATGACTTAATGAGGTCAACTTTTGACTGCGGTGTAGCATTTCATTTAGTGCGGGAATGTCCCCCCCCCAAGACGTTGGGATAGGGAGAAACATTATAGGACAAGGCCTAACCTACATGCCGCGAGTGAAAACTCTTGAATATTTATCTTCCCGAAGTCGAGCAAATTAAATAGACAGCCGAGATCCGTTGTTAAATCTGAGATATTACGATTTACATGTGATATAAGAAGTTTTAAAAAGTTGTTAGGCGACCGACTGCTTCTCTGAAAAAAAAACTTTCTTTGACATACACAAAAAGCGAACATACATTTTCGCTTTTATATATATATATATATATATATATATATATATATATATATATATATATATACTAGCATGGGTGCCCGGGGTTGCCCGGGTGTTTGGCGGTGTATGCTGAGCAAAAGAACATAACAAAAAAAAACGGTCCGTTTTTTAAACATTGGCCCCTATTATGGCCCCTTAAATTTTATAGTTTTGGGCTCCAATTGAGTCATTTAGTTAGATCCATGTCCAAGGAACCTATATCTAAAATTTCAAGTGGTTAGACCGAAAATTGTCGGAGGAGTTTTGTAGAGTTCTCAAAGTAAAAATCGTTGCACTTTGACCCCTTGACAGCCAAATTTTTAGCCGAAAACGGATCACAAAGATTTTTCCAAATGTCAGTACCCTATGTATCAAATTTCGAGTCTGTGAACTGAAAATTAACAAAGTTATTGCGAAGGAAAATGTACACAGACACACAGACATACAGACACGTTCACTTATTAAGTTAGATCCATGTCCAAAGAACCTATATCTAAAATTTCAAGTGTTTAGACACAAATTGGCAGAGGAGTTTTGTAGAGTTCTCAAAGGTCAAATCGTTGAACTTATATCCCTTAACAGCCAAATCTCTGGTCGAAAATCGATCACAAAATTTTTCCCAAATCTCAGTACCCTGTATATCAAATCTCGAGTTTGCAGACTTAAAATTGACAGAGTTATTGCGTAGGGAAATGTACACATCCACACAAACACACAAACACACACACAGACACGTTAATTTTTATAGATATACTAGCAATAGGTGCTCGGCAAAAAAAAACAAACAAAAAAAAACAGAAGAAAACGGTATTTTTTTAAAACTTTGGCCCCTTAATAGTTATTGTTTTAGGCTCAAATTAAGTTATTAAGTAAGATCCATGTCCAAGAAACCAATATCTAAAATGGTAAGAGTGTAGACCCAAACTTGTCCGAAGAGTTTGGTAGAGTTCGCAAACGTCAAATCGTTGAACTGTGTCCCCCTAACAGCCAAATTTCTGGCTGAAACCCGATCACATCGATTTTTCCAAATCTCAGTACCCTGTATATCAAATTTCAAGTCTGCAGACTAGAAATTGACAGAGTTATTGCGTAGGGAAATGTACACAAACACACACAGATGCACACAGACAGACAGACAGATACTTTCACTTATATATATATATATATATATATATATATATATATATATATATATATATATATATATATATATATATATATATGCACATAAAGTTATGAATAGTACATACGACCCTAGCCAAGCCGGGCTGAAATGCTAGTATATATATAAATATATATATTTTTCATATCCCCTATTTGTTTTTTTTGTCGACTTTTCTCTCCTTTCTCTTATAGCGTCTTCTATATTTTTCCTTCCCTTTCTGGTTGACTCTTCTTTAGTGTTATACATTATTTCATAGTGAACTATAAATTTATTTCTACTATAACTTACACATATACTACCTCTCCTATTTTTCCCCAATATGTTGGGCCACTTTTAATTAATTAATTATTATTATTTACTATATTATTCAATTATTTATTCTCATTCATATTTAAATTTCATTGAGCTAGTTTTTCTATATTTGCATTTTGTATAATTCTGGAATCCCCCCCTTCTTTATAGAAGATAGTTTTTAATCAATATATAAGCATTTGTTAGCTTCTCTTTTTTCCGGCATTCTTTTCGTTGACTGTAGAGAAGTCAACGATTAATAATAAATGGATAGATATGAATTTCCATATGTTTTGTATGCGAGTTAATGGTTTGTAGTTATTCGGCCTTTATTCTTTTACCGTTTCTTTGTGTATTAACGTAATTATATCATTTACTTCTTCATGCTGGTACTTCCGTCTAGTAGATATATACTATCAATATCTTTGTTTTGCGCCACTCCCTCACATACTGATGAAAATCTTGTAATCTAGTGTTTATGTATACCTTTATGATCTTGTGGTTTGCCATTCAGTGTCGTCTTTAGTGTTCTGTTTTTTTTTTAATTATTCATTTCAGGGTATCTTTCTTTAATTTCTTAAAGTTTATGTAAAAGAGATTTCGAAGGCTGTCACAATGCGAGGAATGAATTATAGTCGTTGTTGGTAAGAGGAGACGAGAACAAGTGGCGATTCACAAATCAATAAGTACATACATATATACATATATTTTTTAAATTTATTTTTTTATATAGATATATATATATATATATATATTTATTCAGTTGTATGGTAAAATGTCTTACTTGTAAGCCTCTGCGACGTATTCCATTATTAATTTCGAAAAAAAATTTCCTTTTCAAATGGTGTGCGTAACAGGTCGATTCAAAGCATGCTGGATGAAGGACCGGAAGTTTTGTAGCTATGTGAGGCATCGAGGCAAATGTTTATTTTAAATAGCTGCCAGTTATTTGTTGTCTAGATTCTCTCCCCATATCTGGCTCCAGAAGTGGTTCGTATCCGTCCGGTCCGGTTGTTTTGTTCTTGTAATTTTTCCATTCTGGTTTTAATAAAATTATCTATCGCCGTTTGTTAAAGGTACTGTACTGTTCTGAATTGTATTAGTAATTTTTCAGACTTCCCTTTTCTGCTGCTATATTTTGTTCTTGGTATTTTTTTTCTTTTATATTTCTTTGTCTTCTTTTTTTATTATCTATATATTAATACGATAGCGTGTGTGTTATTTTCTGTGTCACGCTTACATTAGGGTCGATTAATTGTTATGTACTTCCACTTCTTGTCATAGATAATTTTATCAGAGATTCTTTATAAGTTTTGGTTTCGTTTTCGATTATAACTGATGGCACTCCACTAGTAATCTATTTTTTTTATGAACCATTTTATCAGGAATTCTTCAAAGATTTTGGTTGCGTTTTCGATTATGGCTGAAGGGACTCAAGTTATATATATATATATATATATATATATATATATATATATATATATATATATATATTCATAAGTTTTTTATTTCGGTTTCGATTCAAGCTAATACGTCCAAGATATGGATAGATATAAATTTTTAAATCGCAACCTTATAATATATAAAGATCGATAGATCATTAACTCTATAATAATATATACGAAATCTGCCAGAATAAAAATAGCATATTTAAGCGTACTTTACGACCGGCCTTTGCAGGGCGTTCGTGCTATATTAGATAAATACTTTTTCAGTTTTAACAGAACAACTAAAATAATATCAGAGCGTATCCATTTACAACTACACAATGCCAACATCAATATATTACATATGACTGAGTTCCCTGTTGTATTTCCACAGCTCCCGCTAGTTATTATATTATTATTATTATTATTATTATTATTATTATTATTATTATTATTATTTAAATTTTACTCTTATAGATGGTAAAATTAGCCACCTATTTTGTCAGTTTTGAGCATCAAAACTACCAGTTAGATTACTCAAAAATATCGTGTTGCATTTTACTAATATCTTACTGTATAAGATTAGTCTTCACTTACTGAAAAACATCCTCCACAGCTACATACGCCACCCACGTACGAACGTTTAGTACACACACACACACACACACACACACACACACACACACACACACACACACACACACACACACGCACACGCAATGTGTGCGTGTGTTGGTGTATGTGCATTTCTTGTGAACGTATATATGCACACACAGAGGCATAACGCATTCGTAAAACACGATATTTTCGTCATAACGCCATTATGTATTTTTGGTGTATAATATTTATTCCATATACATACATATATATACATATATGTATGTGTGTGTTGCTATTTGCTATTGTTTTTCTGTCTATCATTCTCCAAGCGTGGCTGATCCGCCCCTCTTGTCTATTCGCGCCATTTATTTTTCCCGCGTCCCACACACCGCCATGCTCGCCATCATTTTCTTCTGTTTTTTCCACCATGCGTTTTTCCTTAATTTTCACAAATTATCGGCTCAAAGCCCATTATTTTCTCGGCTGTAATCTTCTAACGAACTGCAACCAACTCTTCCCACGTGCAACCCGCATCACCCAAGCCTCCATTCGATGCTCCTCTCTGTCACTCGTTTTCTTCTACAGTTTCCTCCCCTTTTCTCCCTTACTTTCTGCCCCTTCATGTAACTATCTTTCTCTATTTATACCGCAATATATTGGTCTATATTTTATGAAACTATTCTTTCTGTCCTTCATCTCAATCTATCTATATTTCTCTATTTCCCTTCCATTTGCCTCTCTTTCTCTCTTCCCCCTTCTTCGTTTACCTTTGCATTAATTTTCTTTCTTTCATTCTCTTTATTTCTAATCGTCCATTTCAATGTTTTTCCTTTTTGATAACAGTTCATTAATTACTTAACGCATTGTCTCTATATATCATTGCTTTCTTTCCCCCTCTTTCATCTTCTTCTACATATTCCTTTCTGTTGCTTTCTATTTATCTCTCCCTCTCTCTCTCTTTCTCTCTCTTCTATCTCTTTAAAGCTCACTATCCCTCATTGCTAATTTTCATATTATCCATAATTTAAAATTTCACCACCAATCTAGTTCTTTATCCGACATCTGCCCCCTATTCTGAAAATATGCATAATATGGGTAATTTTAAGACCACAAACTGCTTCAACAAGTACCGGGATAATTTTAGTAGCCCCCCCCCCTCCAGCCTTCAAGTATATACGAAATAAAGTGATTCCCAGATCGTAAACTGATTCGACCATTTCCAGGACTGATTACTTATTCCGCATTCTAAAAAT
>NC_136516.1:5025000-5080000 GCF_053919585.1 Euprymna scolopes
TTAAAAGTTAAAAAAAAAAAATGATTCGTAGGCCATCACAGAAAATCGGAATCAAAAAGTCTATTTTATGACTTAGTTTTTCCTTTGACGTTTATGCATTAGTTATGATAGCATGTTTGCTGCAAAGCTAAAAATTAAATCATAAACCAAATGCTATTACGTTACCCATGCATATTCGTAATGTCGTCGTTCGACCACCACCTGGATAATTCCATTTTTTTTCCCCCACTTTTGCACCAATTTTCTCCGGCTAAAACCCAAATATAAAGTTTTGCATGGGTTTTAATACATTTTATATTAATTACATGTCTGTAGACTTAAAATTGATAGAGAAGTTTTGTAGGCAATTATTTAAACAAACATATATACGCATACATAAACACACACACACATACACACACATATATATAAAGAGGTTTGTGTTTACTATAATTATTTTACGCAAATAATACGCAAGTATAAATCATGTAGAATATCTGCATAAATATTATTACACGTAATAGTGAACTAAAGATCGTCATCACATAAGAAAACAAAAAAAAAACTAATAGGGAATTAATTAAAATGAATGTTTAAAAGAATGTGCCCATTACATAGATCTTTTGCAGACGAATGAAATTCCACGATATATAACAATTGTATTTTCTTTTTAATATGAAAAAATCTGTATCCCAGTTTTTTTCATATTACGATTTTGAATACAATGTTTTTTTTTCCGGCCCTTGGTTGTGCTTTCCCTCTTTACGGTGTTATTTATAATGTTATTTTATTATATAAATTTGTATTATATACTGTACTGTATTTTGATATGACGTTTAAATGCTAGGTTCCGGGGTTCTACTGTAAATAGAAAGGTTTTTATAATGAATATCAACATGCAAAAAATATATTACAGGAGTGTATATGCATATACGGCATGATCACGTTGAAACACCGGTCCAAGCAGGATCACCGAAGTTAAGCAACCTTGAGCCTGGTCAGTACTAAATAGGTGACAATTTGGGACTTCCAGGTGCTGTACGTGCATTGTTTCCAGTCGTCCGAGTCTCTGCTTGTCACTGGACTCAAACAGTGTCGATTTTGGAGAGGTGTGGTACGGGATTTCACGATACTTGCCTCACAATTACACGTGCAACTGCCCCTACAGGTGTATCCATGCCTTTCGAGACTGAACGGAGGCATCGATCGATCGATATATATATATATATATATATATATATATATATATATATATATATATATATATATATATATATATATATATGGCTAATGACGGGAAACGGATTTATTTAGAAGCTATATTCAAATGTTTTAAAACAGTTTTCCTTCCTGAGTTTCGCAGACAAGGAATCAGTAGGGCATCAATGTGGTTTCAACAAGATGGGGGCACTGCTCAAATAATGAGAGCGTACATGACTGCTGCTTGAGCTGCATTCTCTAATCATGTCATTTCACGCTTTGGAGATCTCCTTCGCCTCCGCGCTCACATGATCTTTCAATGAGCGATGTTTATATGTGGGGATTTTTGACATCACACCCTCTATGGTGGGAAACTTAGCACGCTTTGAGAATTGAGGACTATGTGAAAATATTAAAACATTAGGTGTAAAAGCTTAGGAAAAAGTGGAGGCTAACTTAAGAAAACGGCTTCAAATATGTGTTCCTGAAAATGGCCATAATTTATCAGAAATAATTTTTAGTTTATAAATATTTCAAAGGCATAGTTAAGTGAATGTTTTTCTGTACATTATAATTTTTTTTGTTGAAATATTCGCAGAGTTTTGTGTTCCTTTTTAAACATCTGTTTCCCGTGACTCAGATTATATATATATATATATATATATATGTATATATATATATATATATATGAAAATAGATAGAATCGAGAATACTGTAACTTTATCATTCAAACACGGTAGTGTTTGAAAATATTGTTAAGTGGAAGTTTTAGTCATTAAAACTGTTTTAAATTTTCACTGTTCACTTATTTTTCCACCAAATCTCAAGCAATTATTACATTTTATATATTGTGATAAAAAATTCCGTTCAACTATATTGTGAAAAAAATTCAGTTCAGTAAAATAAAAATGTAATTTCCGTTCAGTTAAATAAAAATTGTGTTTAATCTTCTGGTGTTCAAAATCATTAAAAATATAAGGAGGTGAGCGACGTTTTTCATGGCTGGTTTCAATAGCAACCACATCGTCACATCGACTACTGTTACTACTAATTAACTAATTAAAGCATGAATTAGGAGATGACTAGGGGGATTTTATTGAAAGCAGGCGAGTGCCGTAAATTGTTATTGCATATGTGTATAGGGGGGTGAGATTGAAATTAAACAAATAACAAGTTAATTAATTGAATGACTGGAAAACCATCCATTACAATAGAAGAATGTGAGAACGAAAAGTAATGCTTAAGCTTAAACATGAAAATAAAGGACTGTTTGTTAAAAATGTGAAAGAAAAAGGGCAAGATATGCTAGTGAAAATATGGTTAAATTTATAACTTAAAATATTGCTGCTTTAATATTTTTTTTTAATTTAATTTATAACATTATATAATCAATTCTTAATGCTTCAATATTTTAAGTTATACATTTATTATATTTTTACTAGAATCTGTTGTTGATTTCTCTTCCAATTTTAACAACTAGTCCTTTACTTTTCCACGTTTAAGTTTAACCATATTACTTTTCATGCTCGCAATTTTTATTGTAATGTTTTTTTATATTTATCTCTTAAACTATGCCACTGTCTCTATTTCCTATTTCCGTTTGTTTTCCTCTTTTCCTTATTTCTATATTACTTATTAATTATTATAATAACTATCGCCTTATTTTCGTTTACTCTTAGAATTTTTATTTCACCATCTCTCTCTCTCTCTCTCTCTCTCTCTCTCTCTCTCTCTCTCTCTCTCTCTCCTTCTCCATCACAAATATTATCACTTTTTTCTCTTCTCTCAGCACTATATGTTTCTCTCACATAACATCATCCTGGTTCACAGAAGCATCGACGCCTTCCAGCTTTTTCTTTCCTTTCCAAAAATGGTTGTTACACAAAACTAATCGATAACCGATTGCCTCAATAACTGACAACGTGAGATATGTGAAAAATCTTTCATAAGAGGGAGAAAAAAGAAGAAGAAATAAGACAGGCTTACAAAAAAAAAAAAAGACCGGCAAATATTTACCATCGCAGTCATAAATCAGTATTTGATCACTTGACAGCAAAGGAAAAATAATAATAGCTGTAATAATTATATTCGTCCCTTAGTTAGCACGAATGTAATACTGCCAATTCACTTCGCTAAATCAAGGGGAAATAATTCCTTCAAACACGACCATGGCGTTGAATTAGAAAGAAGATGTATATATTGTCTATATTGGAAACAGAAAAACAACAAAGGCATTGTTAAACCCTTAATGAACATGTTCTGTCATTATTCATAAACAACGAAAACAAAATGACAGGGAGCCACATCGCTAGGGCATCTTCTACTGCTACGTGTTATCTATGCAATAAAAGTCTCCCTGTGTCGGTAATGAGTGGCTAATAATCGATGGATGCTTTAGTTCAGTCTCAGGAGACAATGGATACCCTCTTTAAAGGTAGCTGCTCTTGTAATTGTGGGGCAAAGGTTGTGCAATCCTCAACCACACTTCTTTTAAATCAGTATTGCTTGAATCCAGTGGCAAGAAGCATGGAACGGCGATAAACAATGCCGAGATGAGCGGAGAGTACATAGAACACCGGTAATTCTGAAATCATCACCAATTTTAGTACTGACTGGCTCAATGTTGCTTAACTTCGGTGACCTTACAGAGACTGTGGATCAACGTATGTCTATTATTAATATTACTACTACTACTACTACTAATAATAATAATAATAATTAGATATTCTTTGCCATGTTACAAGACTCCATGAACAAATCTTCTTTCTTAGACCTGCACGTTGTGGAATTGTCTTCCGTTTTCCTGCTTGACAGCTGACTACAATCTGATTGTCTTCAAGTCCTATGTAAACAAGTTCTTGATGAGCCGTTCCATATAAGTTAACAAATTTACCGAATTTCCATTACTAACGATTACTGTATTGTCCAATTGACTACTGTACACTCCCCACCCTTATCATCGAGTGGTCTCTGGGTCTTAATAAGTGGTTATGCCTATGTTAAAAATAAAAAGACTCTGCAAAACGCTTATTAGCAGACACTCACATCAAATGTATTATTGGTTTACACCGTTTTCTAGTGTAAAACTTGACATTCGAACATGGCAACTCTGGAAAAGCAAGTATCTATTCCTCTGACAAATTTAACGGAATAAACTTTAAGAATTATAAAGAAAGATTTTCTCACTTTTATTATACAGTAAACAGTTATGTTTGGTGTGAGGAGTTCAAACAGATGGTAGAAGAGAACCAGGGTGTATCAGGACATTGTAATGCTTGGTGTCACTCAGATTCCAAGTTACACCGTCCTTTTTACACTTTACAGTATCTAACCTATTAATAAATTATAATAATTATTAATAATAATCTATATCAACCTATATATCTATAAAAGTAAACGTGTCTGTGTATCTGTGTATCTGTGTGCCTGTGAGTCTGTGTACATTTCCCTACGCAATAACTTTGTGAATTTTTAGTCTACACACTCGAAATTTAATATACAGGGTACTGAGATTAATGAAAATCGATGGGATCGATTTTTGGCCAGAAATTTTGCGATTAAGGGGTCAAAGGTCAACGATTTGACCTTTGAGAACTCTACAAAACTCCTCCGACAATTTTGGGTCTACGCACGTGAAATTTTAGATATTGGTTCCTTCGACATAGATCTAACTTAATAAATTGATTTGAGCCCAAAACACTAAATGTTATGAGGTCATAATAATAGCTAAAAAAATTGACCTCTGCGGTCTCTTCCAAATTACTCAAACAATTTCTGATCTAAATATTTGAAATTTTACATAAAGAGTATTCAGAGATAGGACAAGGTTTTTCCTCAGTTTGAGTCAAAAATGTTTAGTTACGAATATATAAATGTATGTATGTATGTCTGTTTGCATGTCTGCCTAAACTTTCAATAGAGGCGACGGATTTTACCAAGATCAGTATCGGTTTAAATTCAACCTTTCATACGACAAATATCGAAAAATTGGCTAAAAACATTAATATATTCCCCTTCATCTAAACACTTTTCTACAGAGTGGGGGGGGTAACTTTTTTCTCCGATATTTTTTTTAATTACCCTCTTCTTTAGATTGTCTAACCTTAATTTTTAAAAAATGTTGTTTCCCGTTTGGCGGTGGTCGTAACAGTATAAACGTTAGGTTTTACCGCGTTCTTTTCCTCCTTTGCGGTACTGGTTCGAGTCTGCCTTCCTACTAATATTTTTTTTTTGCTTTTTTCTCAACATACACATCCAAACACCCGGGCTGAAATACTAGTCCATTGTATTTATAAATGGCCTACCTGATTTTATTGTCTCATATTTTCTTGTGCATTAGTATATTTGTTCATGACATTACACTCTCACGACCTTGGCATTCGAGACAGTATCACAGTGTAGTATCTGTTCCGGCCTAGTTTTCTCGGTAGGGGAGCAAATAAACCCACAGTGTATTATCTGTTCTTATACTACGCTACACTTTTTCTGTTCTCAGTCAGTGGAGGAGAAATCGTCTAGTCGAATCCACTGTGAAAAATTTCCCCCACTCTTTATCTGTGCCTAAATCAAAACGTGGATTCCATGAACAAAGCTTCTTTCTTAGAACTGCACGCCTGTGGAACTCTGTTCCTCTGCCTGCTTCCCACCGGACTACAACTTGGATGTCTTCAAGTCCAATGTTAACAAATTCCTAATAAACCGCCCCCTTTAGTAAACACTTCATCAAATCTCCACACTAACGTAATGTACTTGCAATAACCCTTATCCCTGAGTGGCTTCCGGGCCTTGATAAATGGTGATCACTGTTTAAAAAAAAGAAAGACTGGAACAATTTTTATTTTTTTTCTATCCAGAGTGCCCATTTCTAGGAAGCTGGGTAACCTCACAATGAAAATCGCCATTGTTTCCAACTCCCCTCTGGAGGGGAGGCATGTAATTAGGTACATTATACTCTATAACATATGCTAAAGATGACCACAAATATAAACAATGGATTTAACCTTAAAGAATTGTCTCCAGTTTGTTGTTGTATGGGGGCAACTTTAATGCTATTCGTACCAAAACGTTCTTTCCGTTTAACAAATGCAAAAAAAAAACTTTCTCGAATATTGATTGAATGCGGCACAATCACGCTCACACACGATTACTCGCCATATCACCGAGGTTAAGCAACGTCGAGCTGGTCTGTATCAAATAGGTGACTATTTCTGAAGGCGATGCGCTGTATGTACCGTGAAGTAAAATAAAAGGGTGGGAAACTGTAGCGATCTATCTTTCTCTCTAGATTAGATGTGGTTCTCTTAAGCCGTGGTAGGCAACCTATATAGTACTAACGCCACGATAGAAAAGTACCCTTGATAACCTTAGCGAAGCATCAAGTATTCAGCTACAGTCAAGATTTGTATTACACTACAAACTCGTGTAGTGAGTTCAATCTCGGCTACGACCGCATGATACGTTTTTACGTTTTGCCATGATAACACTTCTTTTTTTTTTTTTTTACAAGTGACCACCACTTATCAAGGCCCGGAAGCCACTCAGGGATAAGGGTTATTGCAAGTACATTATGTTAGTGTGGAGATTTGATGAAGTGTTTACTTAAGGGATCGGTTTATTAGGAATTTGTTAACATTGGACTTGAAGGCCGATTTTTAATGTGAGTCCGGTGTGAAGCAAGCAGACGGAACAGGGTTCCACAGGCGTGCAGTTCTAAGCTTTGTTCATGGAACCGCGTTTTGATTAAGGCACAGATATAGAGTGGGGGAAATTTTTCACAGTGGATTCAGCTAGACGGGTGTTTTTTGTGAAAGATTGGTGAGGGGGGGCACCAGAGATTGAAGTTCAGATGAGCACCTGCCATGGAATAACGATAAAACAAGAATAGACTCGCAACGTCTCTTCTGTCGGAGAGAGGTTGCAGGGTAGAGAAAAGGGCATCCCCCACTAAGCCACGAAGTCTATTTTGTACTCTGTCAAGGCAGGATAGGCTGTTTTTAGCAGCTCCTGCCCAGATATGGCAGCAGTATTCCATCCTTGGACGTACTTGGCTTTTATATAGATAGAGAATTGCATCAGTAGTGAGATATCTTCTGGAGCGGTAGAAGGATCCCACCATCTTTCCAGCAACCTTGGCAACAGACTAGATGTACGTGTTCTATTTCAGATCAGGAGTAAAGGTCAAACCCAGAAGCTTGTCAAAACACGGGGCCTCACCCAGACGAGAGCCATCCATTACAATTGATGCCAGATGGGGATCAGAGCGTTGATGATGTAAGGATAGGAGTTTGGTTTTGGTAGCATTAAAGGTAACCAGCCATATCTTCCCCCACTTCTTAAAATCTTCGTTCGAAATCCTTGATTTAACATTCACAGGCAATAGAAATTGGAACAAATACACCTTAAGCATTGCTAAGGCTGCTGCAAAGAACGTTTTTATCCCTTAATCGTGCTTTAAAACTGTCCACGTCTGAGAGTATACCAGATTTATCCAAAGCGACCGTTCGCATATGCACGGAGTATTGTTGTCGCATCTGAGATGGTGTATGAACCACGAGTCTCTTTATCTATGATAGAGTTCGGGAAAAAAGTCCCTAAATTTTGTCCTTATATATACATATATATATATATATATATATATATATATATATATATATATAAATATATATATATATACATATGTGTGTGTGCGTATATATATATATATATGCACAATACATATATCTATAAAAATATACTTTATTAAATATATACATCTATGAATATATACGCACACACACACATATATATATACATATATATATATGTATATATATATATATAGAGAGAGAGATAGAGATAGATAGATAGATAGATAGATAGATAGATAGATGCATAGATAGATAGATGAAGGCAACATTCCTAAGTTTTTCCTTCTCCTGAGGTTTTTCCATTGTAAGTTGTAGTGTATTTCCTCTGTTTCGCTATTGTTTTTTTTGTTTTTGTTTTTTATCTCGAACTAACCTTATGTCTATTCTCCAAGCTCTATTTTCCACCCATCTGGCCTTGGTGATTGCGTTTGAAATCGTATGTTAATCGCCCAACGCATAGAGTGTATGTACAAACACTGAAAACATTTCTTCTTGTTAAAAATCCTCGCTAAGCATCAACCTGAAAGGAAGCAAATTTGAATCGATATTAACTTGTTCATTTGCGTGCAGGCATTCAATGCCTTTACTTTCTGGATAGATAGGAACATTTCCTCACAAGGTCAATAGCAAATGAAACCTAATGTCAAAGAAATAATTTCGGGGCCTAAAATATACACGTGTATATTAGGATGTTCTTTGCATGATAGTGTTTTTATTTTACAGGATCGAATATTTGGAAGGTTAACTGGCGGAGCGGAAGTGGAAGAATTGACGATAAAAATGATTTAAACTACAATCTGGTGGAAGATTGAAATGAAGTTTGTTTTACAGAGGAAAGTAACTGTTTATGCGAAGTAGATCGCTTCAACAAACTCGGAAATCTGTCGAAAAGATGCAGAAATAATATGAAATTTACAAATAAGGATAAATGCATGAAATGGGGATACGTAAATAAAATAGGAGATATTAATGGTGTATTAAATGAAGGGCGTAAACCTTCCTATCGCTAATAACTCAGAAACGACGGGCGTTATCTCATATAACATTTTATTCAGAAAATAACACTTACGATGCAAATATAAGATTACCATCTAAAATTAAACGTCAGCTGATGGATTGACTAGAAAACAATAATTAAAAAAGATGAAGTGTTTTAAATAAGTGTTCAGACTTTTTTCGTATAATCACTTATATTGATAGTACACATATGAAATTCTAACGGGATTGTTACTTTACTCAGAAGACCTTGAGGGCCGAGACTGAATTCAATTATTTTCTACGCTAATAGAATGAGGTGGGGTGGGTTTAATAAACAACCCAAAAATGAAATTAAGTATTATGTAAGAGTTTATCTAAATTTGGCATAATAAAACCAACTTTAGTTGGTTTTATTATGCCAAACTTAGATATATTGTCAAGTTTGCCAGGGATAATAATGGGTTATCCATCCAGATAAAATGCGTCTTTTATTGTTCGGGTACCTGTTGTATCTTTCAAACAACCTTTGGAAAGGGGCACCATGGAATCTCTCCTGTGTGAGCCTCTTTCATTTCGTCAATAATGACACGCTCCAATGATTCTCTTGAACTTAGCGAATAATCAAATGGCACAGGGAGCAAGGTCTAGACTATATGGAAGGTGAGGTATTGTCTGGATGCCCACCTTGATCAATTATTCAGTGACAAGTATGGAGTGGTGGGCTGGTGCATCGTCATGGTTGAAACGCCACTAACTGGATTTCAAGAGTGCTGATCGTTTTCCTACCGAATCTGTTATTGAACTCCCTTAAAACCTCAACATTATAACCTTGTTAGATATCTGTCAAATGGGAGGCCAGTGCATGTAGATCATGTCTATGCTGTCAAAAAAGGACCATGGTAAATATCTGGGTCAATTTGCGATGTCTTGAATTATTTGGTCTAGTAGAGTCAGCATAATAAATCTGTCTTTTGATCTCAGGGTCATAATAGTAGATCCGGCTTTTATCGCAGATCACTAGCGCATCATGAACTGCGGGATAAAAATTGATCAGCTCGGCCGTCTCCTCCCCCCCCCCTGTCAGGACAACGTCTTTATTTTTTATTTCGTCTGAACACACTTAGGGCAACTTCGCGCAAATCTTCCGCGTGTTCAGTTCCTTTCGAATAACTGTGTGTACAGTTCCCCCACTGGAATAACTGGCGTATTGTCTCTATAGAAACACAGCGTAATTATGTTCAACTTCTTGTATTTAGGTAATATCTTCCATAATCTTTAACACCTCTCATGATCCCTCACATACTCCCTGTCTTCCTTGATTCTCTTATGCTACTCAAAAACTGATGCTTACTTCATGCAAGATGGTGCAAAAGCAGTCTGAGTAATTCCATATGTTTTTGTGACATTTTTCGCAAGTTTAATCCAGACTTATATTGCATATCGTTTTTCTGAAGTGCTCTCAAGTATGAATTTTTGAAATTCACCAGCTGTGACAATCCGGCGTCAGTAGACTGTAGCTGTTCCTTTGAACCTGAAATCGTAGAAATTACTCAGGCATCGCACATGTATAGCAATAACATACTGAATTTACAATAGCTTACTTCAATTTATAATGCATGTAAAAAAAATGTCTAGAAACTCATTGGAGTCACTTCGTACAATAATGTACTTTGTTTTATCAAGAAAATAACTGTTTATGCTAGAAAATTTCGGCGTATTTAACTCACTCGAATATATATAAAGAAGGGTGCTAAAATATTAGGGATATTGATAATTAAAGGCAAAACTACCAAATACAGAATGTGTTGCTAGAAGTGAAAGTTATTTATAAAGATATTAATTCGATGTTTTAATGTCAATCAAGTGGTCTGACTTCCATACTCCTCCCACACCTCTCATCAACCCTACCAGAGTCCCTGCGTTTCTATGAATCTCTTATGCTAGCGTGTTGCGCGGGTTGTTGCATACCGGGGACAAAAATTATAATGGACCATGAGAAATTTATATACCAGCGTATACGGCGACGACGAGGACGATGGCAATTATTTGTTAAGTTTTTTATTTATAGTAGAAGAAATATAGATGTTGCAGTGGAATGTTCTTTAAGCATAGAGAAAGGAATTCATTATTGATGATGATGATGATGATGATGATGATGATGATGATGATGATGATGATATGCAGTTACAGAGTGGGACAGACAGTTAACACTGTTGAAGGGTTGTACACAATGTTCATTTACAAAGACGATAGACAAAACCGCATTACCTTTTCGGTGGATTACAAACGAAGACAAAATACGTACTCATGACATGATGATATTTATACATTCCAGCTTAGTTGACTAAACTCTGCTCTCTTTGGAGTCACTTAGCTGTTACTCTCAGCTATGTATTTGTAATCTGTCTGATTCTGAACCCTTTAAATATATTGAATCTATCTTTCCTTGTGGCGTCAAACGTGCTCAAACGTGATATTTTTCAAGTATTTTATATAATAATGTATCATGTATCATATCATTTTATATCATAATATATCATGTATCCAAATGTATCATGCATCATCATTTTATATCATAATGTATCATGTGTCATAATGTATCATGTAGCATATCATTTTATATCATAAGGTATCATGTACGAAATGTATCATATATAATATCAGAAGTTTTAGAAGGAGTGCTACGATTTTGTACCCTTCTATTGCTGCGACCCCCTCCTTTTCCCGACTAGAACCCACTTGCTATACGTCCAGAACATCACTTACATGATTTGCCACAATACCAGAGTGAGTCTGATCGCTTCCATCCCCCAAGTATTCGCCGAACTCCCGCCGGTTCTTGTGGAAAAAATGCTCTCTCTTTCGGACCCGTATCGAGGCTGTGATTGAGGCCAAGGCGGCTACACTGAATATATGTCATCTCTACTATATAATCAAATACCGGCATTGGTTTATCTTAAAAACAGTTTTAAAATAAGAATGTTGTGGTGTTTTATTTAGGGCGATACTTTTTGTCGTTTCATCATGAATTTAGTGAGTATCCACGTATAAAGATTTTGGGTAGAAAGGTAAAGTCGGTAGTAACATAAAGGGGAGATTACTTTCTTTTTATTATAAAATTGTGAGAAAATCAGGAAAAATATTAACAAAAGACAGAGAAAACAAAAACAGAGTTAAATAGAACAGCGTAAAAACACAAATTAAAGTCGTTTGGAAAAGAGATAAAATAATACAAAAAATCACACCAAATTTCTCGATGAGAAACAAAACAAAACTTTTTTTTAAAAGACACACGTTTAATCGTTTGAAGAAAACAAAACGCAAAAAAAAATCGGTTTAGGTGAAAAAAAAAACTCAAGTCACGTGAAGCTGTCATCCGTAAAGCATAAAAGAATTGCTGTGCTTCGTTCTGTGCACGCGATAGCGCCCACGTTGCGCCAGAGAGACACAATTACTAAGGAATTCGATACCACTTACTCCAATAATGGAAAAATGGCGAATTGTAGCAATTTAGGAATCCGTTTTCTTTTATCTTGAAAAGGCAAAGATGCAATTCTAACAAAAAAAAAAAAATAAAATAAAAATCTCGTTGATATTTAAAAATACAGATCATATTTTCGTCATCCTCGTGTCCTACACCAACATCCGATTCGTGGACTGCTTAATAATTCAGCCGTTTAAACACGTGAAAATCTTGATTATGTAAGCAAAAATACCGACATCGTGCCATTTCGAGGGAGAGACAACTAAATTCCTACCTTAGAAAAGCATGCTTTTGATTACCGCTGAAAGTAAGAGTGTTTTTTTAATTCTTTTTTGTTCGTTTGGAAAGGAAATCGTTTTTTTTTTTTTTCTAAGTCGATATTTTGAATTTTAAGGAATCTAAAAAGTAGAGCGCAAATTGATATATTTTGTTTTGTTTTGACAAGAATAAAAGTCTTCTTGGAGCATGACTGACTGTTACGTTGTCGTATCATAAAATGAGCGTTTGTTGTATATTGATTGAAATTGGAATGGAGATGATATATTAAAACGTGTCTATCTATCAAAGAATGAGTGTTTGATTATCTTATCAGAGTTAATGTCGTTTGTGTGTGATAATCTAGTAGTATTTCTATTACATAAGTGCATATGCTGTTAAGTGTGAATATGTGTGTGACATGTAATTTGAACATACCTTCTGCCATTTTGTTGGTCCATCTGGAAATTCTCGTCTGGGAGGGAGACTTGATACCTGTTTTGGGGACGAAGATTTATTTCACACCCAGACAAGAAATTGGTTCTATAGTTTTTTATTCACCTTCCAGATCGATCCCAGAATAAAGGAAAGTGAATTTGGCCTGTGGTTTCTTCTTCTAGGTTTTATTTCTACCACGTCAGCATTCGTCCTCCGCCTAGCGAAGGGGAGGAGACAGCGGCGAAGCCGTCTGCTCTCGTCCAAGTCGCAACCAAATCTCCTCGATTCAGCTAACCTGATCACATGACTCACACGCAATCCAATCAGCTGATCTTAACTTCCTGTCAACGTGTCTACACTGTAATTCACACTCTCCCTCTCTCTCTCTCTCTCTATCCATTCTCTAACATGACTAATTAATAAAGCCTCTGTAAACGAATGGTCTTCATCTAGGTTGGTGCACCAGCTGATTTGTTACACACGTTTATACACAATACGAACATGTTTTATGCGGTTTACATCGCACAAGATATGACGAATGATAAACAGAACTCACTTTTTAGTGTTGTAACATTTATTTCTAGGCAATTTTCGGAATTAAATGTGATTTTGAACGTGATCGTCTTCTCTGGTGCCTATATCCTCTTGAACCTTTTTGAACGTGCTCTCTAACATTATCTCGCTCTTTTCATAGTCTTTCTCTTCGCTTCGTCACACAGCCACTAGGGTGTATCCTTTAGAAACAATAGCAACAAGAAAAATTCAAACTTATTAATTCTCGCACTATTGTTCCTAGTTCTAAACCCTATCATATCGCCAATTTTAATGCGAAAATATACCGGTTTTATTCTTTTGTAATGTTAGTTGTTATGACGCTAGTTTTTGTAATATTTTTTATTCTTTTAGTGTTTTCTTTTGTTTTATAATTCATGCGTAGTTTTCGTAATCGTTATATTCTGTTGTGGCACTATATGTCGTAAGTGGTACTGCGTTAACCCCCCCCCCCATCGGCGGGAGGTGATTTGGACACTCGCGAAAGGATACAGAGAATGAGGGCAAGAATGTAATTTGCTGTGTCTGGTTCTCTTTCTCAGCTGGCAAGCATGGGGTGAGCACGAATATTGTCTCTCCAAAAAAGGGAGGTACCCCTTTTCCCCAGCCGTTTTTTAAGATTAGTTAGCTTTGTAAAAAAATGTAATGGTTAAAAATTTACCTGTCATGGATTGTCTTTTTTAAATTGTAGTATATTGTGGATATTTTTTGTAAAATAAAATAGGTAAGATAATCTGATACGTTTTACAATTTGTGTGGCCTGTTACTCAATCAACGTAAAACATCAAGATTAGGTCTGCCAGCCTTCTCAGTCAGAATCAAACAGAAAGAAATCAACCTTGAGGAATACAGAACCGAATAAAACCACACCTATTTCCAGTTACGCATTCACTTTTGAAGAGGTCTTCATAGTGTTATATGAGTCGGTCACTCGAGTGACCGACTCATCGTGTTATAATTTGGTGCCTAAAATCTCAAGAATAAGCCCAAGCCTACCAGTAATATTCGACGACATTTCGACATGTTTTTGCTTCCTTGTTCATATCGTTTGATATCGTGTCTAACACCCAGGGAAATGGTTTCTTCAACCATGTAACTTTCTTCCAGCAAAGAATAGTATCATACTGAAAGCGTTACTAAATTTATAATTCATGCGATGTTTTTGTACTATTTTTAATCGGAAAGTGTTAATGATTTTATAATTCATGCGTTTTGTTTTAATCGATAGATGTTCATCGCTTTCAGTTCTCTGCATTCTGTTTGTATAAATTATCAGTTTGTATTGTTCTCGTGTTACCTGAATCCTTTGAACGGCTGTCCTCATTCTAAGTTTTATTTTTACAATGTTCCCGTCAATGTAACTTCTGACTTTCTATTGATGCAGCTTGTCAAGCTCAGAAATCTTTCTGTTAACCTTGAGAATTTCTCTGTCGAACTCGTCTACTTGATTGGATTTCGAAAGTAACCTTTTATTTAATTTCCGGGATAGCATGTTCACGTTCTCGCACTTATACTGAACTGATATGAATATATGTCATCATTTGGGGAATCATTTGAAAACCATATAATATGATAGCCTGGTAAAAAATATACATTTTTGTGCAGTTCTGAAATCCTAGGAGTTAGGGCAATTTGGATACAACTGATGCTGTTGTTTGTTAGTTTATTTAGCATCATTCATTATTAGCGAGAGGGGCGCCCGGATATATTAAAAGTTAACAAAATAAATAACGGGACTTGAGTGCAATCTTATCGTGATTTTAAAAGAAAAAAAATGCCGCGTATTGAGTGCGTGTACGAAAGTTTTGAATTTTAAAAGACAGGAGAGAGAAATCGTTCTTAAAAGAAAATATGCTGCGTGCGAACTTGTAAAATTGAAATTCGTAAAAGACTCCTACGCGATTGGACCTAGAGGTCACAGCCATGAATCGATCGTTCACGAACGCGCGATTAAAAAACAGCGTCCAAACCAACATTCTTACTTGGCCTACCCTTTAAACAAACGATATTTATAGAGTAAATAAGTAACGATTTTTTTTCCTAATTCGTTTGATATTATGTATCCGAGAGAAAACTCTTTCTAACGGTTTGATGCGGATGACGACAGTTTATAGCGAACATACAAACACACAAACACACAAACCACTAAGACTTATATAACTTTCAGCATTCGTTTCGCCGATATCTTTCAATAAGGATTTTCTCCTAAAATTATATCGGATACTTACAGAAAAGATCAGATTTAGGGTTATCAACGTCCGTAATTGAACGTCTGTATGTGAACGATTTGAATTCGAATTGGAGTAGCCAGGTTGTCCATATCCGTCACTATCATAAACAACTGAAAAACAATCACCTTTCGGATGCTGCGCTACACTACTATTTTATTAATTATTTTTATTATTTTTATTTTTTTACAACCAAGTCACCCCTTTGCCAAGGCCCGCACGCCACTCCAGGATAAGAGTTATTTATTTTAACAGGTAGACGTTAAAACAACGAGGGATTCTTTTTTACATGGTAGTCACCACTTATCACGATCCGGAAGTAATTAGTAATGGTTATTGTAACTGAACAGAAATTGACTATCAAGAATAATGACTAAGCAAGAACTTACTTCCATTGATCTTGAAAGTCGTAATGTGATATTGGGCCGAAAAGCAGTGTCATGGTACAGCGTTCAATAGCCAGATAGTTCTAGGAAAATGCTATTGATAATTATAGGATAGTTTTGTTGTCTAACCCTTGTGAAAAAAGTTACCTCCGTTTGCTGATGCATAACGAACTTTGTTTTATTAACCACGTAACCGATCTTAGTGTTTAAAGAGAGGAAATGCCAGCAAGACGTACGAATTGAGAGATGTTATTACAAAAGAAGACAATCAAATTGATGGGAAAATGATAATGTCTTCGAGTCAATAGCTTTTACCATTAAGAAAAAAACCTTAGAAAAGACGATGGAATAAAACTATAGCAGGTAGAACTAATCATGATAGATACCTTAGAGAAGCTGATAATACGATAGTTTGGTTGAAAAAAAGTAGATGCACGTGCATCTCCTAAAACCCCCAGAGGTAAGGACAGTTTCGAGACAACTGATGCAAGGTTTTTTTTTATTCTTGTTCTTTTTAATCATAGTGTTTTTTTTTTTTTTTTTGGCAGTCGTTTCCCTCATGTTTTACTAACAAGAATCCTTTCTAGAAAAATACAGGGAAGAGCAGGTGGAGGTTGCCAACATTATTAAGTAACACTATTTCAGTGGAACGAACTGGATTCAAACTTGGCATCGTAAACAACTAAGCCGGCATTACCTCGCTGATGTTAGGGTTGCCGGTTATTTTAGTTTTTTTATATAAACAGGTTACCACTTATAAAGATCCGCATGTTACTCGAGGATTAGTGGTTATTGATTTTTATGAGTAAGCGTTAAAAAACTGAAAGAATTATGAATGACTAGCATGGATACACTGCGTTGCCTGGGTGGACATGAAGTTCGGTTTTGACACACCTGCTATTATGAGGATTTTGAGCAGTTTTATCGATAACCATACAACAATTTTAAAAATTAAAAAAAAAGAGTAAACACACAAACATCTAATCGCCCCTCAAAAGAACAAGTACGTGATGATCTTCCCACCAGATTTGTCGGCAAAAGAGATACGAAGAGAAGCTATTCTCCGGATATTGAGCACTTTTTGTTGCCCATGCGCTAGAAGCCCTTTACTCTAAAGAACGAAAAGGAATGATTCAAAAAAACTTTTCTTTCAATCAAAATCGCAGCGAGTGCTCGTGCGATCGCAAATAATAATAATAAATAAAAATTTGAAATAAATGAACCATGCCACCAGGCTCGAACATGAAACCCGAAAGAGGAAAATAAGGGAAAACGTTACGACAAACGCTTTTGCCCACAGGACCATGAGTGTTTATGACGTCAGAATGTTGAAAAGAGGCTTTTTAAACAGTTTTAATTTGATACACCTGCGTCACATGCACAAGCAACGTCGCGAAAAATGCCATCCCCCTTCCAAACAAGTCGACTTCCACAGAAATAAACCTCATGTTTTTATTTTCGCATATTATGCATCCGAAGTATTGTACTTTCAGATATTACCGGTCCCGACCCGGTCAGATGCGAATGCCAATTTTTTAGAAGACACACAAACGCACACACAGACGACATATTATTTTATAATAGACTAGCAGGCGTACTCGGCGTTGCCCGGTTGTTTGAGGTGTGTGTGTTGGTGGGTAGATAAAAACAACCCTGTTTAACAAAAACGTTGGCCGGTTGTTTGAAGATGTAAATGAAAAACGGTTTTAGTAGGAAGAAAGACTCGAAACTGAAGCATTGACACGAAGGTAGAAACGAAAAGGAGAAAACCGTGACACCTAAGCATCTCAGCTACGGGAGGAGAGGAAATGAAAAGTATCTTAATTTAACTTTTATAAAGTGAAATTGACTTGTGCGAGAAAGTTAAGTCGCGTGATGATTGGCCTTATTAAGTTCAAACTATGTTTGGCGCGGCAAGCCAGTTTCTGTTTCCCGCTGACCCGAAAAGTGCAACGAAGATGCGGCGATCGAAAAAAAAAAATTTCGAACATAGCGCGTAAATATTAGGCAAATTAAAGATAGACACGGCTCCAGGTCATAACCGGAAGATATTATTATCTAGGGGATACATAACAAGTTTTAAGAAGGAGTGACCCGACCGAGAAGCCTGGCGAAAAAAGCCTTTGGCGGCATACAGAAAAAATGCACACACACGCACATACACACACACACACACTAACCCCCATTTTCGCTTTTATATATATATATATATATATATATATATATATATATATATATATATATATATATATATATATATATATATTACTGTAATTGGTTAATAATGATTAGTTAGGATAGCAATTACACAATAACGTTTTTAGATTGAACTTGAAAACTGCAAGTTCTTGAAAGAAACTTAGCTCGTAGAATTTTCTGTTAGTTTTAAGCACAGATGTACATAATTAATAGGGCTCTGTTCGAAAGCACTTCCTTCAATCTCCTAGGATGAATATTCACAAATAACATGAATTGAAACAAACTCATTGAGGCAATTGCCAAGGCTGTTGAAAGTAATGTGAGCTTTCTCTGCCGTGCTAAAAGGTTACTCACACCTGCGAACATCCTGTATCTCTACAATGGCATACTTTGCACATGCATGGAGTATTGTTGCCACATACTTGGGCTGGTGAATCTACCATTGGTCGCTCGCACCTAGACAGCGTTAAAAAAAATAATAGGTCTTGAACTATCAACTGAACCTAAACCTCTGTCTTATCACCGAAACGTGGCATCTTTGTGTCTGTTTTACAAGTACATTAATGACAAATGTTCTGACAAACTCCGAACACTAGGACCTCCGATTACAATACCCTCTACAACACCGACCAGCAGCAGAATCTTACCCTTCACTATAAAGATCCCCAGATTTCGTAAAGCCTTTTACTCGAATAGATTTTTTTTTCGTAGGATTGCTGCACTTTGGAATTACTTTCCGGTCGCCTGCTTCCATGATTGTACTGGCATGTAAAAAGTAAAGTAAAATATTGTTACCTCGCTGCTTTACTACCTGAAGAGTACCCCTGCAAATCTGGTCCCAAATAGTAACCTCTGGCGACTAAGTTGCTCTGTAAATTGTTTGGAGTGAAACCTCACTAAAAAAAAAGATGGATGGAAAAATAATTAATTGCTGTCATTGTAACTTGATGAGTTTTTGTTGTGAATATTTTACGAGGGGAAACTAAGTTTCAAAAACTTATCAAAGTGAGGTCAATAAAAAAGCATTTTATTTAATAGGCATTTGCATGACGCATTTCTGAAACGCACAACTTCCATGCTATAATAAATCGGAAGCTTTTTTTTTGTTGCTCTGTTACAATAAAATGGGCATCAGTGATGTGCAGAGAACTATTTCAGAGCAGGTACTCAAATGTAAAATACAGCGAAAGTATAATTACAGTTGAGCACACGCCTATAACAATGCGTTCCTCTGAACAAAAGGCTATTTGAAAACAGGAGTAAAATAGACAGGTGCTTAGACAGCCGTAGCACTCCTACTCTGTACGTTCCTGATTAGAGTACGTAGCACACTATTTGTTTTGTTTTAATTTCAAGAGAGCTCCCGTTTCGTAGAGATATTTATTTCATAATGACAAAAAATCTCAATCTACACCCTGCATTGTAACCCTCCAGGATATCAGAGGAAACAAAGTTGCTATACCTTGCTTAAAGGTAAGCTGCAAATGTTCCAGACGACGGCTTTCACCTTCGTGGACCATAAAACATAATCGTTTATCGTATATGCATGAAGAAATGATTAGTCCATTACTAGGAAAGCCGGAAGAGCTACTGAGGTATTTCCCCTCCTAATGATGCGCTGAATTTCTAAAAAAAACAAAAAACTGACTTTGTGTCACCATTATGCAGATTATTATGCAGGGTGATGATGGTGGCTAAGTAGTTAACACCACGGACCGATGATCTGGATGTCCCAAGTTCGAATCCTCTTCGTTCCACAAAAATCACTTTCGCTTAGGATGTTGACAACATTGCGGAGATCCCTTTCATAAGAACCTGACAGCTTTACGGATATAATTGTGACAAGAAAAATACAGAGGAAACCAATGCCAACCATAGAATTTTTAGAGCCTTAGGATATGATTATCTATATATCTATAAAAGTGAACGTGTCTGTCTGTCTGTCTGTCTGTCTGTCTGTCTGTGTACATTTCCCTACGCAATAACTCTGTCAATCTTTAGTCTATAGACTCGAAATTTGAAATACCGGGTACTGAGATTTGGGAAAATCGATGTGACGGGTGTCAGCCAGAAATTTGGCTGTTAAGGGGTCAAATTTCAACGATTTGACCTTTAAGAACTCTACCAAACTCCTCCGACAATTTTGAGTCTAGACACTTGAAATTTTAGATATAGATTCCTTGAACCTGGATCTAACTTAATAAAGTGATTTGAGCCCGAAACTATAAATTTTAAGGGGTGATAATAGGGGTCAAATTAAAAAAAAATTACTCTTTTTTTTTTTTTGCTCAGCATTCACCTCCAAACACCCGGGCAACGCCGGGCTGAAATGCTAGAGATCTATATTCCTTAAACCATTGGCATTTTTGAAGCAGGATAGAGAATATAGATTATAGAGAATAATAAATCCTACGCTTACATGTAAAATGTTTGTTGGTCCGTCACATTTATCATGTTTTGATGGCATAATTTTGGCATGGTACGTTATTTGTCTTAAAAGATATTTGCTTTTTTATCACAGTTGTGTCATATTTACGTATGAAAATAATACGTTTTTTTAGGTATAATAAAGCTCGAGTCACAACTTACATATGTATTTTTACGCAAAGGTCCGTGGTGTTGTAGTCATAGTACTTGCTCTAATTTAGTTGTAAGTTACACTCTTAAGGAGGTCGAAGGTAAAATACCAGCTCACACAATTAAATTGCAAATTGCTAATGACTAGAAAAAATTCGGGGAAACCAATGCCAACATGCTTTCGTCTTCATACGGTAGAATGATTATATTATATTATGATGTTGATGATGATGGTGATGAACCTACTGCCTATAAAAGAAATAAACACTATACATACATGGATATGTATATATATATATACATATATATATATATGTATATATATATGTATGTACATATATATATATATATATATATATATCAGATTGTAATAGATAACTTCTGATTCCTTGTACGTAGATGACAATGCACACCAAGGATCGTGACTCGTGAGACGGTCCTCTTATATCTGATAGCATAAAGCACAGTGTTATACGTGTACCTTTCCTGGTTTTGTTCAGTTAAAACGTGGAGTGAAAAGATAAGGAATGGGCATCATTTAATGAGTGGGTTTGATTGGCATCGGTTGCAGGTTTTTCATGCTGTTATCATGAATTATTGGGCATGTCAATCAAGCTTTCAAGAACAGGACAGGCGTGTTTCAATCTGATGACAGGAGTTACCGCAAAAGTCGTTTATCGCTTTCTATTATGTAGCATTTGCAAGGATGTCCGGTCTTGCCCGTAGTAAAGGTATAATAGTTTTTGTTCTATATCTTTCTCTCTGTTATCTTTCCTTTATCACACTGCTTTCTTTTCCGACCATTCTTCTCTCTATATATACACCGACATATACACAACCGCATGCATCTCCATGTTATTAATTCCCAAAACATATCGGAAGTAACTTCGTGATTAAAACGTCTATTTAAGAATGACATACTTTTAGTGGTTTCAGTCTCTTATAGAAAAGCAATTTCTTGCAATATGGGACAATAGAAATACTTCAAAATATTAGAGCAAAACAAAAGTAGAGAGATAGAGAAACCGAATAAATCCAAAAAGGAAAAGTCGAATAAATAGATAGAGAGAGAGGTGGAGAGACATGTTGAAGAGATATAGTAAAGAGAGATGAAGAAATAACAAGACCAACAGAGACCGACGAGAGATTAAGAAATAGGAAGAAAGAGAAAGAGAGAGATATATATATAGGGAATATCTGAAGGAGAGAGGAAGATGCAAAGACAGACATATGGTGAAAAAGTGATTAAGGGGAGAGGCATGTCGGTTAAGAAGTAGAGAGACAGAAAGAGGCTGACATATTCTAAAGCAAAAAGAAGAATTCAAAACGGATAACCATGACGCAAAATAGTGTGAAATGCAAACAGAAAGACAATGAAAGATATATAGATTTAATAGTAGAAATAATAGAAAAGGAGATAGGGAAACCTGCAGAGAGATCCAAAGACAGCATAACATATTAAAGTACACACGCACAGAAATAGAGAGAGAGAGAGAGAAACCGACAGAGAGACAGACAGACAGAGACAGAGATAGAGATACAGACAGACCGCCAGACAGATAGGCACAAAAAAGAGTTATAAACAACAAAAAATACAGAAGAAAAAATGGTAACCTACAGATTTTAAAGCAAAAATGGAGATACTAGAGTCACAGAAATGTAGATAGAAAGAGAATGAAATAGAAAGGGAGAGGGAAAAAGAAAAAAAAAGCAATAGAACAGAGAGAAACAGATTTAAATACGGAAAGACAAACAAACGAAAAAGATAAAAAGCAATCTTATAGATATTTCAAACTTAAATGTGACAGATCAACGGATGTCTATAACACATGCAACAAGATGGCGCAAATAAAAATGGTGGCATAAAATGACGGAACGTATCCTAGATTTGACCTAAAAAATGAGATAAACTGCGATGAAACGAGATCTTTTATATTCTGGTGACATTTGCTGCTAAATCTTACAATCTCAGGTGCACAAATGCAAATTGCATAAAAAGTGCGACGTCGTTGGTTTCTAATTACCTGCCTCTCATTAAGGCAGACTTTCCCACACGGTCATTTTTTGGAATGTATGTAAAATCCACCTTCGTGCTTAATAAGTTCAAATTGAGTAATAGCTTTTATGTTCACATTTGGAAACGAAGAACTGTGAATAAAATTGGCGAATGTCTTTTGGTCTTTTATACAATATCTCGCGCTAAAATATATTAAAAAAAAATAGAAGCGTATAATAAAAATGTAAACTCATAAAAATAAAATTGATAGGCCGACAAGACACACCTGAAAAGGGTCGGAGGTTACATCGACCGAACACTTTTGAAAGCAACACACAGGATATGAACAGTAATCCGAAGGATCTAAATATGTAAATTTTTGCGCGTAAGTTCACACAGTTACATTATTTTTCTTTGGTACATGCTTGCTACAGCTGCCTTGTATTCTTAATAGCTGTTCAGTGTGATAAATATTTAAACAAATGCATTTTACTAATTATTTCCAGTTGTTGTTGCTTCGTTGGGTTTTTGTTTGTTTGTTTTATTTCGATTTAATTGTGACGAGATCATTTACAAGGAAATGTCGTGGGGTCTCCGTCCCGTAGGCGCGTTTCTGAAACGACTGTTACATTCTGACTAGCGCACCCACCTCCCTGGTAAAAAAAAAACCCAAAAATAATATAGTATAGACGATAAGCCGCCCCTTAGATCAAGGGGTTGGTATGTCGTCGGCTACGTGTACTAGTGGGTCTCTTCTTCAAGATCTTTCTCGGCGTTATTACAGGCAGTGTTTTTAGCTGAAAGGGGTAGACGGTATAAATTATAGGAGTAGGTGTATTTTAACTCGAGACGCGTTATCATCAATTTATGTATTCCAAGTTTTTCGAGGCAGATTCAAAGATACGCCAAGAAAAAAGAAGTATATAAATATAGAAAGATGGATTTAGAGAAATACAGATAGAGAAAAAAAGGACCAGAGTATAAAAGAAATAGGTGAGATAAGGAAAGGTGAAAGAACAGGGGGAAGAGGGGTCCGGTGACACAACCAGGGAAGAAAGCGGCATTAAATATATAGACTGACAGACTGACAAAGTGAAAAAAAAGAGGCAAATTCAAGACATATCACCCCACAGTAAAAAAGAAATATATTAATAAGATTTTTTTTTACACAGTGATCACCACTTATCAAGACCCGGAAGGCACTCAGGGATAAGGATTATTGCAAGTACATTACGTTAGTGTGGAGATTTGATAAAGTGTTTAATCAAGGGGGCGGTTCATTAGGAATTTGTTAACATTGGACTTGAAGACATCCAAGTTGTAGTCCGGTGGGAAGCAGGCAGACGGAACTGAGTTCCACAGGCGTGCAGTTCTAAGAAAGAAGCTTTGTTCATGGAATCCGCGTTTTGATTTAGGCACAGATATAGAGTGGGGGAAATTTTTCACAATGGATTCAGCTAGATGGGTGTTTTTCGTGAAAGATTGGCGAGGGGGGACTAGAGATTGGAGTTCAGACGAGCATTTTTAGCTGTATAAAAGTTTGTAATGGCTTTAACTAAGATATAATGAGTCCTATCGAGTTAGGAAACAAATAAATATAATTGTTTGAGGGAAAAGCGAAAAATCCGTTAATAAAAACGATTTAAGAGTAGTTTAGCGATTATAAAAACATTACTTAAAACAAACCTCGATATGTTTTTCAGCCGATATATTGTCAAGAGAAAACATCGGCGATTATGATTTTAAAATATTAATAATTATCGTTTAAAAAACATAATGGTAACAAACGTGCGTGGGGAAATGGAAGAATGAACATTTTTATTTTAATTATATACATATTAGAGTTTCTTAAATACCGCTTGTATGAGAGTTCTTTCTGTCAATAAAGCGAGAGCTTACACATTGTAACACGCAGTGCCTTTACAATATGTAATAAATGTTTGGAGTGAGTCCTGTGTACGATACGAAAGCGGTCATCAAATATATTAATACATATTAGGTCGGTGCAAAATTTTTTTCGTTTTCGACGTTCAACTTAAAGTAAAAAAAAAAAACGACTTTATTTTGCACCAACTTAATATATAGATCTAAATAATGACAAACGTCTATATTTGTAATTTCATGCTTTTGGCGTGAAAAAGTGAAGCAGAGGGAATGTGGTGAAAAAAAGGTGATTACACATGAATGGATAGTCTGGTGGAAGATAAAAAAAATCCAGTGACGGTAAAATCCAAATGTAAAACTTCAAGAAAGTTAAAAATTATATATATATATATATATATATATATATATATATATATATATATATATATATATATATATATATATATATATATATATATATATATATATACATATATACATATATATATATATATATATATATTTATGTATATATATTTATGTATATATATTTATATATATACATATATATATACATCCACTTATTAAGTGTGAATAAATTAAGGATTGGCATGAATGTATATATATATATATATATATATATATATATGTATATATATTTATATATATATATATATATATCCACTTATTAAGTGTGAATAAATTAAGGATTGGCATGAACGTATATATATATATATATATATATATATATATGTATATATATATATATATATATATACATCATCTTATTAAGTGTTAATAAATTAAGGATTGGCATGAATATATGCATATATATATATACATATATATATATATGTATATATATATATATATATATATATATATATCCACTTATGAAGTATTTCCTTTTCAGATTAAATATATTTTTAACTCTTTTTCAAAGTGTTTTTTAAAATGTTTGTTAACTATTTGCTCTTATATATATATATAAATATATATATATATATATATATATATATATATATATATATATATATATACTTCGGAGTAGTTTTTATTTAACAATCAGTGGTTATGTAAACGTGAGATTGTAGGTTTACAAAATATTACTGGCAGTAATATTCTATAAGTTATCCCATCTAAACGAGAATTGCTCGATATTCAAGATAGAGCAAATAAATTAAATTGTAATTCAATGAATTTCAAAAAACTCTCATTGAAATGAAATGAAGTGGTTGAGTTTCATATCAAAGAATTTTTATTATTCTAAGCAAGACAAAGAATGTTTTAGAAAGTTTATCTCCTTAACCTATAGGGTTTCGATGTCTACCATCTCATCAGAGGAGAGAAAATATTAGCAAATAGTTATAAAGGTATGCACCCTATTTGCTAAAGTCAGTGAGACATGGAATGTCAAAGATAAAATAATATATTTATCAGATTATTTATTTATATATATACCGAATATCCCGATCTGAAAGGTTTCTACTGGTGCCATTATCCGTTCGTGATCTGTTGTTAGGGTTGTTTACGACTACAGCCAAGGTTCTTGGATCACTTTTCTAACTCCGAAGCTAAACATTTGATTACCAATTCTTCTGCTAGTACACTAAAAATACTTTGTATTTCGATAACCTTCAATCGCCTGTTTCTTTTTTTTTTCGTTTTATTTGGGAGAGGGTCATGGTAAGAGATCTGCAATAAAATGATGGTTTTCTCTCTTTTTTTTCATTTTTCTTAAACTTTTTCTTCTAGGGGATGGGACATTCAACCAGATGTCTGTCATTTACCCCTATTTTAGTGAGTCCAACCCAGAGATGTTTTCAGGATTCTAGCCGTCCCTTTCAGTGCAATCGTTTGTATTTCACTTGCACTTGCTTCACCGGGTATGCTTGCTATGTACTTTGTAAAGTTCCCTTACATTTGTTATCTTTTCCCTCTCAACTCTGTTAAGCCCTGTATCATTGGGTACACTGACCTCTATTACGGTCGCTTTTTTGTTTGATCTGTCCCAAATCACTATATCTGGTTTAACAGCTGCGTTTTCTAGATATGTAGCAGTAGGGATTATGTAGTCATAGTGAATAGTCAGATGGTCAGTATAAATCCCTATATTATGAATAAA
Source organism: Euprymna scolopes (assembly GCF_053919585.1). Classification (NCBI taxonomy): domain Eukaryota; kingdom Metazoa; phylum Mollusca; class Cephalopoda; order Sepiida; family Sepiolidae; genus Euprymna; species Euprymna scolopes. The sequence continues at coordinate 5,051,887 of NC_136516.1, forward strand.
ATACTTCGTTAATATTGCATGAATTTGAATATTCCTTTGGGAAATAATTACGTTTAAAGCATTTTTGATGATACTCGTTTATCTTTTTTTGTGACATATATTTAGTGAAAGGTTGATGTTATACTTATCTGCAATAATGCGATTGACACAGTTCAGACAGAAGGATAGGAGAGAGAGAGAGAGGTATGCGGGAGAGAGAAAAGGGGTATATAGATGGATGGATATTGCTAGAGAAAGAAAAAGAAAGAGAAACATGTTCATAGACACAGATAAGAGAAGAGACAAGAAAAAGAGCGAGATCGACTGGCTCAGTAATAAACACACACACACACACACATACACACACACACATATATATATATATATATAGAGAGAGAGAGAGAGAGAGACAGATAGAGAGGAGAGAGGCGGTTGGAGAAAGAGAAAAAGAGAGAGAAAAATAAAAAAGAAAGAGAAACATGTTCATAGACAAAGATAAGAGAAGAGACAAGAAAAAGAGCGAGATCGACTGGCTCAGTAATACACACACACACACACACACACACACACACACATATATTTATATATTTATATATATATATATAGAGAGAGAGAGAGATAGAGAGGAGAGAGACGGTTGGAGAAAGAGAAAAAGAGAGAGAAAGAAAAAAGAAAGAGAAACATGTTCATAGACAAAGATAAGAGAAGAGACAAGAAAAAGAGCGAGATCGAGTGGCTCAGTAATAAACACACACACACACACATATATTTATATATATATATAGAGAGAGACAGATAGGGAGGAGAGAGGCGGTTGGAGAAAGAGAAAGAGAGAGAGAAAGAAAAATATACGTTGGCAAAAAAAAAGCAGATGAAAAAGAATAAATATAGAAAAGACCTACTAAAAGAGAGAAAAAAGGACAAATATAGTAATAAGTGAACAGTGACACATCGATAGAGATCTACAGATATAATGACTGACACAGCGATGGAAAAGCAGCTAAGAGACAGATCCAAGAGCAAGATAGAAATACATAGATCGATGGATAAAAATAGATTGAATTAAGGAAAGAGAGAATAAGAGAGAGAGAGAGAGTGTGTGTGTGAGAGAGAAACGGGAGAGAAGAAGAACATTTATTCGGATTTAAAATTTTACATTGAAGAAGAATAATGATTTTTCTTTAAAAAGATACAACACAAAAATAGTAAACATGAACTAACGAAAATCGAAGCAGACTGTCTTATTAATTCTGCGCAGATGAACGCGGTTTTCTTGAAGTGAGTTTCCGCTTAAACATAGTCACCGGAAGTAATAAATTTCGATTCGCCTGCGTCTCGTTGTCTCATGACGACGGGACGAGCAGGTAAAAGAGCAAACATCAGAAAAATCGACATTTTGTCGGTTTTTTTTTGGTTTATTTTTTTTCGAGTTTTTATTTAAATTTGATCCGTATTTTGTACTTACATATATTTCCCATCTACGGCGTTCATACCTCATTTTATTAGATCTTATTTTATTTATCCTTTCAAAAATGGTTTCTTGTTATTCATTTTATTTTCAGATTATACATGCACCTTATGCTGATATACCTGTACTCTCTGTCAGGTTCGCCAGTGTTTTTTACACAAACGATATATGTTTCGAAATAAATGTTTGCTTCTAAAAAACATAGCATTGAAAAAAAATTCTAATATACATACTAGTGATGGTACGATTGCTAACTTTTCTTAATTTCAATAAAATTATCGATTCTATTTAACTTATCGATTCCAATACAATTAGTGAGTCTGATTTTGATTTATTTAAAATCGCTAAATATTTAATTGCATAGTGTTTTTTGTTTCTTTTGCAAACCGTAAGAACATTTATGATATAAGATATGTATTAACACTAACGTAAGGATACACTTGTGCGGGTGACCTATAGATTTTCATTTTTCCGTTGCTTAATACCAATACACATTGACCATTTTATCCTTTGTTACAATACAGATTTAAACATTACCCAAATAAAAAAATTACACGAATTGTTTTTGGTATCGGAATTTATTCCGAGTCTACCGTTTCCGATACCTTAAACTGTTTCAATTTTCTGATTAATCGTCCCAACCCAAATAAATACCTATTCCTACAAAATACTTAGTTATTCCGGTGTGCGTGTGTGTGTTGTTTTTACGTCTCAGGCAGGGCGCATTTTTCGGAGTATAATTCATATTTTTTCATCAATAATTTCGGACATTGGATCCAGTAATAAAAAACTTTACTGACAAACATATATGTTCCGATACTATAGTACATACATTTCACTGATTTTATTTAAACAATATTATTTAAAATTCATAAACTTAGTTGAGATCTTCTCGGTGTCTGAAGGATGCCATGATTAATATTTTCTCTTAAATACTTACAAGGCATATTTCTAACCACATAGGCAGATCAAATGTTTAACTCCCTAAAAGCTGTCCGTTCTTACTCATCGGGTTCATATTCACAGTTGACATTAATTGAAGCAAATACAGCGAATGCATTTCCAAAACAGCCTCGAAGAAGTTGGGATCTCTCTACCGTACAAGGATATTGCTCACGCGTAGATGTACCCTGTATCTGCAAAAGCAACTATTCGCCACTGTATGGAATATTCTTGCCACACATGGGCTGGCGCATCTGTTATAAGAGTCTCACTCATTGACAGAGTTTAAAAAAATAGTCCCTAACCAAATATGCCCGGTACTGTCAATCACATCCGAACCTCTGTCCCATCGACGGTACGTTGAATCCGTGTGCTGGTTTTCCAAATTAACACCCATTTTGCTTCCTCGACCTAAATAACCCCAACGAACCCACGTTTACACTGTAGATACTCGTATATTCCGGAAACATAGCTTTTTTCAAATAGCTTTTTTCAAATAGCTTTCTTCAAATAGTTTTTTTTCAGATAGTTTGTTAAAATAGTTTTTTAAAATAGTTTTTTTTCAAAAAACTTTTTCAAATAGTTTTTTTCAAATAGTTTTTTCAAATAGTTTTTGAAATAGCTTTTTTCAAATAGTTATTTTTCAAATAGTTTTTTTCAAATAGTTTTTTTCAAATAGTTTTTTTTAAAATAGTTTTTTTCAAATAGCTTTTTCAAATAGTTTCTTTCACATAGCTTTTTTCAAAAAGCTTTTTTCAAATAGCTTTTTTCCAAATATTTTTTTTCAAATAGTTTCTTTCAAATAGTTTTTCAAATAGCTCTTTTCAAATAGCTTTTTAAAAGAGCTTTTTTCAAATAGCTTTTTTCAAATAGTTTATTTCAAATAGTTTTTTTCAAATATTTATTTCAAATAGTTTTTCAAATAGTTTTTCAAATACCTTTTTTCAAATATTTTTATCAAATAGTTTGTCAAATAGCTATTTTCAAATAGTTTTTTTCAAATAGCTTTTTTTCCAAAAGTTTTTTCAAATAGTTTTTCGAATAGCTTTTTTTTTTGCAAATAGCTTTTTTCAAATAGTTTATTTCAAATAGCTTTTTTCAAATAGCTTTTTCTTCAAATAGCTTTTTTCAAATAGTTATTTCAAATAGCTTTTTTTTCAAATAGTCTTTTTCAAATAGTTGTTTCGAATAGCTTTTTTCAAATAGCTTTTTTCAAATAGTTTATTTATAATAGCTTTTTTCAAATAGCTCTTTTTAAATAGTGTTTTTCAAATAGCTTTTTTCGAATATTTTTTTCAAATAGTTTTTTTTCAAATTGCTTTTTTCAAATAGCTTTTTTCAAAGAGTTTTTTCAAATAGTTTTTCAAATAGCTTTTTTCTCTTTCGAACTGATAGAATTTGGACTTCTATCTCTGTTCCCTGCTTCTTTTACGATACTGACATACAGAAGATACATTTTTAATTTGACGAGACATCTCGCTGTTCAACTCCCTACATAGTGCCCCTGTAGGTTTTGTCTCAAATAGAAGCCATTAACATCAAAATAGAATTATAGAAGAATGATCTCCCACCGCGGATCTCATATCGGACATTTAACAAAAAATAAAAACACATTTTCTATATGAAAAACTATACTCCTTCCATTGTTTGTGTTTTATCTCAAGGATTTTAAAATCTCGGACAAAAGAACATTTCCGCAGCATAATTAATTAATAATTAATCAGTTAGTTATACTGAATTAATTAATATATTTCATTTGGAATTCCTATACATTGCTGCTCAAGAATGATCGATAGCACCGAACCTTGCATTACACATCTACAGAGTGAACTATTACATGTAAAAGAACTCCTCGAATGATGCTAGTATTCGAGTCATAGCAGTCCACCCATTTTTACCCAAATCTAATGAAAAGCCAAGATTATGGGCAAGATACCATTTTTTTTTTTAATTAGCAGTTTCTTCTGTCTATGTTGATGGATAACCAGATATAGTCAAGCGTGAAGAAAGCCGTTCTAAACACAGAAAAACAGATTTCACACCATATCAAAGGAAGCAAATACTTGACTGTATATTGTTTGTTACCTTCGTCTCATTTATGAAACAAATACCGGAAGCAGAAACCGCAGACTGTATTTTCACAAACTGCATGATTTGATACAATAGATCTGAGATATTATTTTTTTTGGCGGGAATCTATTTGTAGTTCGTTTCTGAAAAAATCGGATTAGTCTATTATTTTTTTCGTTTTGTTTTTAAAATCTCCATTATCGATATTTGATTCCTTCCTAAATCCATTTTGCAGGAGAATACAAAGAAATAGAAAAACGACATCGATGGATCTGGTTCCCACGTGAAAAGGGCTTAACTTACGAGATATGACGGAATGACGGCTGCTAATAAAATCCCATAATCCCCAATATCCAGATACAGCGATCCCGATTCAACATCGAATCAAATGTGGACAGAAAATAAGCGACAATGATGACTGTAAATATGTGGAAATGCAGATTGCGTGGTTAACCTTGGAAATAATTATTTGAGCGTGAGTGATTGACAGGCTACAAAAGGCGGCCACAGTATCTTATAAAGAAGCGTGAACATAGCTCAAAATGTTATTTAAACCTTAGGTTTTTTATTTGTAATCAAGCCACCGTTTATCAAGGCATTACGGCACTCGAGGATAAGAGTTAATTATTTGCCAGGTAGGCGGCGAGACAAGAGGATGACAAAATTTGTTTTGAGGGAAACTGCTCAAGAGAAGGTGTAACAGAAAGTGGACACTCGTCTGTCAGCTGTATGCAAATGGCAAAGCGGTGAGTGAGGTTACGTCATGGAAAAGAAGAAGGAAAATATTTTAAAAAGAACGGCTTCACAAGAATTTGTTAACATGCTTTGAACATGTATGTAGAGCTTACTTCTATTATTGGCATGCCTCACCGATTATAAGAACTCCAATCTATGGTTCCTCCTTGTCAAACTTTCATAAAACCCCTCGACGAGCTGCAACCGCTGTAAACGTTTTCACCACAATCCTTGCCTAAATCTAAACGCTGATTTCATGAAAAAGGTTATGCTCCTTGAAATACCCGCCGATGAACCCTGTTCCGTTGTGCTGCTTCCTAGTTGAATACAACATCGTAGCCTGATAATCTAATTTAAAGAAATATTCGTTTAGCCGTCGCCATAAATAAGCTAATTCTACCTAATTTACACCTTTCAAGATTACTATAATAAAACCTTACGTCCATTACCCCTTATCCTTGAGGGGCCTTCGGATCTTAATAAGTGGTTACTCATAAGTAATATGTATGTATATATATATATATATATATATATAAGGGAGAATATATATTCGTATATGTTTATTTTGTGTGGTAGCATTTAAGAAAAAATACGAAATAAAGATCCACAAAGTTGGTTTATACTTGATCAGCTTTGTCCTAAATAAATAATCGCTAAAATTATGTAAACAATATGCATTCTCATCGGGAGGTTAAGATTTTCAGTGATATTATATATTAATTTAGAAATAAAATGTCAACTCATTGTAGGACTTATATATATATATATATATATATATATATATATATATATATATATATCATAAAGTGGTATTGTATAGGTTTGTATGCACAGTTAGAAAAGAATGAGCTGTGCGGAAGAGAATGAGGTGTTTAGAGAGACAGGGAAAAATGTGAGTGAGGAAAGGAGGGAAATGTTTTCGTAGAAATATGTTACATGTTTACCTAAGGAAAACGTCAGTTATCTCTACTAATTTAATATATAAATGGCAGGTCTGTGTGTTTGTATATTAAGCTAAATGACCATAAATTTGTATTCTTGATATGGCTGATTATAAAAAATGTTTAATCATAAACTGGTGCAGATGTCGTCAGGTGTAACGTTTGATGTCGAAACTACTACCTAAAGTAATGTACTTCGGTTCTATTAGGAGTGACTTCCCCTATGCCAGCTCATTTATATAAGTGGCTGTTGAGTACAGCATAAAAGGTATTCATTTCGTTGTGATTAAATTTAAGATCAATATAAAATATTTAATAATAAAGTAACGAAGCGTAGAAAGAGAATATGAAGACGAAAAAAAAGGAGAAATGCCTGGAAGATGACGGAAAAGATGAAACGGTTTAGGGAGAAGACAAAGGAAATGATAAAAGGAGAGGAGAAATTTAGGAAAAAAAAGTATAGCAAAAAGGTGAATGAGTAATACGAATATCGCTGATTAGAATGAGCATCTGAAGAAGAGAAAAAGGAAAAAGAAACAAAAACAACAACTATTTCTATAACAGAGCGCAGCTAAAATCATCAGCAGGAGCTGTAAGATAGCTGGCTTGCGAGAATATTAGTGGCAGTAGTCGAAAAAAGCGCACATGTGAAAATTGGCAAGTGTGTTTGCGTTTGCGTCTAGAGAAAAAAAAAAGAAACGCCAGGTGGTCAGTAAGAAATAAATTCGGCGTCGAATGATATAGACGTATAAATGTGAAAGCGAGAATTAGCCGGCTGTAGCTAGCCTACGGTCGGAAGAAAGAGGAAAGCGTGTCATTTCAGATGGATATGTGGCAGCGAAAGCAGTTGTGTTAATACAGGAGAGTAGCGATAATACATGATTATGCTAAAAAATATATATTTATTTTGGTTTGTTGTTTCTTTCCTACGGAGTCGGACGGCGTGTGGGTCCGAGAACTGTAACGAACACACTTCGAGCGTAACAGCTACGTTATAAACAGACATTTCGTATAGAAAAAAAGGAAGAAAATATCAATGAAAAGAAAGATAGACATCGAACTGAAAGAATCGCTAAGCAGAAGAAAAAGTAAATAAAGAAAAATAAAGCTGTTCTCGTCGTCATTTTCCTTATCATCGTCGTCGTTGTCCTGGTTCCGCCATTTTCGAAGACTCTGGTGTGTTTTGCGTTTAAGACGCTTTTGGAGAAAAGTCGCTTTTTGCGTTGCGAAATAATCCGGTTTGTTTATTAAGAGCAGAACGAGCACAAATAATGGCGTCTCTCGTGTTTCCACGAAAGACAAAAACATAAAAATAAAAACAAACAATACAGAAAAAAATAAATAAAAACGACATTTGGTATTTTCTCGAATAACGTCTATTTACATAGCGCGAATAGCGCGGAAAATCTCATTCCCAACTCATTGGTGACTAACCGACAAAACCGCTCACAGAAATGCTATGCTGCTTTAGAAAATCTATCCAGGTAACCCAGCCATATACCGATATTTGTTTTCTTTTTTTTTTTTTAATGGCGACTGTATTAGAAAAGATACGAGGTACATGCAATAAGTTTTCGGACTTTTTCGTATAGAAACGTTTATTGATAGTACACACATGAAACTCTAGCATCCTTCGAAATAATCTCTTCCGACTGTAATGGGTCTACAATTCCAGCAACATCCGGAAGTCCTCTGGTACGAGCATGTCAATGACACTCATGACATCCTCTTTCAGCTCCTCAAGTGTCTTATAACGACAACCTCCAAGGGGTTTCTTGAACTTAGGGAACAATTAAAACCCACAAGGGGCAAAATCTGGAGCTTACTGAGGGTAAGGAACTGTATTGGTTCCCATGACAACGCTTCACTTTCTTATCTTCTCTTGGTACGTTTAGGACAAACTTTGTAAAATCTTTTTCATATTCAGTTCCTCGCAAATAATTGCGTCTACAGTTCCCACACTGACATCAAACTGTGTAAATATTGTCTTTATAGACACACGGTGGTTTTAATTCATGAAATGCACTATTTGGCTAATTAACTGTGGTGCTCTTTCCACACCTCCCATCACCCCTCACAGACTCCATACCTTTTTTTCAATTTCTGATGCCACCCAAGAGCTGATGCTCGATTCATCAAACTGGTTCAAAAGCAGTCCAAACCAATTAATATGTTTCGGGGGAATTTTTTCGAAGTTTAAAACAATATTTTATTGCATAGGGTTTTCTCCCCGAAGTATCCTCATGCCGAGATTGCACTTTAGAAATTTATTACCAGTTACGATCAGGCTTTAGTAGGGTATATTCTTATTCCTGCTGTAGCTGTTTATTTGAACCTGAAATTATAAAAAGATGTAAGTCATCTAATAAGATCTATAGTAATAACATACTGAATTTTTAAGAGTGTACTTCAGTTTTAAATGAATGTTAAAAAAAGCCTCGAAACATTTTAAAGGCACTCGTACGTTTATTGTATTTTAATGTTTTGCGATTATTACGAATCCAAACTACATATATTTCGAACTTCAGAAAAACTGAGGATTTTATAGACATATGATAGCTATACATAATTATTAAATATGGAAAATAAATTTCGTTCGAATTTACCTGAAAAGGGGAAATCGGTATTGCCTGTAAGGACAGCAACACTAGAAAGCACCATAAACCCAAATCGAATCATGGAACGATACACGGAGGACTGTTCCCATTCAACGTATAAGATACTAAACAATAATTAGTTTTATGTAACCTCTTTTCGGAGACTGAAGGGTCAATAAACAGCACAAGATCTGAAGTAAGAATCATTCAAAACTTCTATCTAGTCATGGCGGTTGGAATCAAAATAATCTACCCTGTGTAGATTATTCATTTCGGCATAAGGACTTCCAAGTTCGACAAGATCTACCTGAAGAAGGCTTTATGTTACGTATATATAAACATCGAACATGAGAAGAAGGACCAAACAACATGGACAAACAACCCTAAAATATAATGCTTTTAACAAGAAAAAAAAATGGACAATAGTGCATTAAGAATTCTAGTCACTTGGTAGATAAATAAATACTGAAGCGCAAAATGTCGTTCGTTTTAATGGTACTATTAACAATTTCTACTTCTTCAACGTCTTAGGTTTTGGATTAAAACTGGAAGCACGTTAATTTTCTACTCCGTGCATCGCTGTAGATCCGATACGAGAACATGCAATCAATCGCTTTGAAAAACGAGCAATTACATCGATTTCAATGACAAAAAACGTATGGTTAGCAACATTTGTTTATCTAATTCCATCCCAGGCAACGTCGTGTCTATCTGCTAGTCTATTATATAAAAGAGAGTTGTGATTTGTATTACTAAATTAAATTTATAAAAAATTACCATACCAAAACGAATGAATTTTTATTCCTAGTCGGTGTTGTGCCGGATTAATTATGTTTGTAATCTAAAGAAACTCGTTAATAATGTTTGCAATTGATTGAAACAGATTTCATCCAGAACAAATATTTTTCAACCATTTTTAATGCTATTACGTACTGCACGTGTCATTCCAAATATTATATAGTGGAGTTCTGTATAACTTAGAAGCGTGTGTTTTATGTGAGTAACAGGCGCGTATTGTGAACTCGTGTATATAATGGTTATACAAAATTTTAACAATGTTAGGTTGTCAGTGCACGGCGAGATTTATATACGTATTACCTGTATGAAGGTGCTGACAGGAAACAATGACGTAGCCGTATTGACGATCTGTTTACAGAGTAGAAAAAAGAATTACTTGTACAAACGAGTGGTTGTACAAGACGAGCAGAGGGAGACGAGTTCTTGAATAAATGACAAAGAGTGTATATCAGAGTGGTCTGTATAATGGCCGTCTGTACATTTCAGATGCCGGACGATGATTATATGTTCAACATTTGTGGACATTACATGCAAAACAGTTCATTTTAAACAACAAATAAACACATAACTGGTTGGTCGAAGACGACATGACAAAATAGTAATATTTATATATATATATATAACAACATTTATTCTCTGGTTCTATCTGGACACAAGATATTAGAACATTTTGTTCATATCTTGGATATTTTCGTTGCTTCGAAGCGTCATCGGAAAGGCTAACGCTCTCACGCTTTTTAGGCTTGTAATGACAATCTGACGTCACGTTTCTAACTCTCCTGTTTCAACCAACTCTATTTTAATTCTATTTTGCTTGTATGTATCAAAACTTATCCTATGTGCTTACGTCATTCGACTATATCCAGACCTTACAGGTGACTCGCAGCCATGTTTTCTCCCGCCAAATTATTTTATTACTCCTAAGATCTCAATTGCATTCCAAAACTAAGAAAAAAAATATTTGTTGTTGTAACACAATCTAATTTTCATACCGATAATCATACGAATGCCCTTTCCTAACAATAACCTCTTTAAATAAACATTTAACATCTATATATTAATAGAATAGTGTGTGTGTGTGTGTGTATTATTTATTTTGTGCGTCACGCTTACATCCCGGTGACTGTCGTATAATTATGAACTTCCATTTTTTGCTATCAATAATTTTAGCAAGAATTCTTCAGAAGTTTTGGTTTCGGTTTCGATTATAGTTAATAGCACTCATATCATTTATGTTCATGAATTATCCACCAAGGATTTTTCCTACTAGATTTTGGGCACGGTTTCGATCATTGCTGATGACACTCTAGTAATCTATACATTTATAAATAATTTTATCAAGAATTCTACATAAATTTGGTTTCGTTTTCGATTATAGCTGAAAGAAAGTAATATATATATATATATATATATATATATATATATATATATATATATATATATACTCGGGGTTTTTTTTATATTCAAAAGTAATGGACTAATGAATTCAACGAGGTTGTTAGATAGTGCTCAATAAAAAGAGCTGATAATACTTGTTTATTGTTATATAAACATGCTCACATCCCGCTGCTACAAATAGCCACTTGTTTCAATCAAACAACAGATATCATCAGGCAGCGACTTGACTATTCAAAAGTTCAATGAATAATCTTATTATTCATTGAACTTTTGAATAGTCAAGTCGCTGCCTGATGATATCTGTTGTTTGATTGAAACAAGTGGCTATTTGAAGCACCGGGATGTGAGCATGTTTATATAACAATAAACAAGTATATATATATATATATATATATATATATATATATATATATATATATATATATATATATATATATATATCATAAGTTTGGGTTTCAGTTTCGATTCAAGCTGATATCCCAATTCCCATGGATATATAATTATATTTGTGAAATGGCAACTTTAATATATGTAAATATCGATAGATCAATCATTTTATAATAGTATATACGAAATCTTCAAGAATGAACGTATATTTAACCGTACTTTGCCACCGGACAACGCTGAGCGTCCCTGCTTGTTTAGATAAGTACTTTTGCAATTTTAACAACAGAACTAATATAATATTTGAGCATCTCTATTTACGATAAATATCTACAGAATGCCGACATCAATATATCCCATATGAATGAGACCTCTTTGGAACTTCCACAAATCCTGCTAGTTTAATAATAAGATTCGATCTTACAATCGATTCTTAACACGGCCAGACAGGCATCTTCGAGGTAAATACAAAACACAAAAGTAAAGCTTATTTTTGTAAAAATAAACATAAATAAATAAAACACCCAAAATGTGAAATCACAAAAGATACTGCAATTAAAGTTAAAGTTCTGCCATACTACAATAAAGAGTGGGACCTACCTAACCCTTACCCTAACCCTAACCCTCCCTGCCACTGAAGTATAATATTTTATTGGGGAACGACTACGGTACAGTGCGATCATATAAAGGGTACAAATATCGCCACTCAACCATTTGTAAAATTTAAATATCGAATGCAACAGTGAGTTCTAGAAACATGCGCAGGAAAGAAAAGTTTGGAATAAATCATACACAATCCAATTCACCTATGCAATATTTACAGCTACATACCGAGAAAACAATACAATGAAATATATGGCTCGAGAGGAAGTGCTCAGCATACTTACAAGTTAATATCCCCACTGGTGAAAAAGCAATGAGAAAGAAAAGGATAACGAAATATATATATTTTTTGTACGACATAAAATAGAACTGGAATCTAAGGAATATCTCCAAAATGACACTAATTACAAGAAGGAAACAACCAGAACAAATATAAGGAATGAATTTCTTTAATCCGACAGGATGCCGTGTCCTCTTTTAAGAAAAAATAGGAGAAAAAACTTAGATAAAATAGCAGTAACTTTGTTGCCAACGCGAATTTTTTTTTCAAACTGACTCGTGATAGACCAACGGAATACGTCATTTAGAAAAATACAATTACACAAATGCTAGAGAAGAGAAAAGAAAAGAAAATGTGACGTTCGTCTGGAGAACTTTGTGAAAATGCCAGGTTAACCTGGTTCTTATCAGTTCGCTTCGATGTTGACTATCGAAAAGCGAACAACATGGAAAGAATAAAAAAAACAAAATAAATCAGGAGAGAAGCTGTTATCTGCTTGGAATCACCAGATCTGTCTGTCCATTTTAAACAATTCTTAAATGGCATACTATAATTGCTAGAACTCTGTCACGTGTTTACGATGTGCCTTCAGTTTATATATATATTAAGTTATAAAAATATATATGAAAATTAAGCTACACAGAATATTACAGGTTCCCATCTTGTGAGAATTCATCAGGCTTATGCTTGACGAATTCTCACGAGAAATAAACGCGGTAGTTTCTGTGTAATTTATTGCCATATATATTTTTATAAATTACTACCTAGATTTACCTAGGTATTGAGCACTGTTGAAGTAAATACTGAAAATTTACGCATAAAATTGTATTTTGCTATATTAATTTATGTTAAGAAATGAAGCAATCCGTGGTCAAGGGGTAGAACTGCCGACTATCATCACGACAGTTCCAGGTTAGTTCCTCGGCTTGGGACAGGTGCTGATGAGTTGTGATACAACGAAACAGGGCTGTATGTCGATGACTACAAATATATTTTATAAACCCCCCTCTTTGAGTTGAGCACTGTCGTAAATAATCTCACTCGCTACTTAATTTGGCTGAAAAATGCGAAGCTCGCGGTTTGTTTACAAAAAAACGTTTGAGCACTTTACAAGTGGCGGACGGATGTTTATTTAAATAGACATTCGGACGGATTAGTTGCGGGTACCGCTTCCGTGGTCAAGGGGTAGAACTGCTGACTGTCATCACGACGGCTCCAGGTTCGATCCTCGGCTTGGGATAGGTGCTAGTCTAGCGGCACTGATGAGTTGTGATACAACGAAACAGGACTGTATGTCGATGACTACAAATATATTATATATATATATATGTATGTGTGTATGTATATATGTATATATATGTTGAGGCAATACGAACAATGTAAATATATATATATATATATAAACAATATATATATATATATATATATATATATAAACGTTTTCAATTTGAAAGTGGGGCACCTGAGTATTCTGTGTTAACAATTTAAGAGAGTTCCGTCATGAATATTTCTGAGCATATTTTTATGTGTTCCGATATTTTGTGCTTGAGGATTATTTGATTATGGCATATGTAGTTTATATAAAAACTCATTTAAGTAGTTATCGTCCCAAATTTCGTTTTAATTTCGGTTCGCTGAAATTATTTCAAGTAAAGGGCGTTTAAAACTATTTCAAAACAAAAAAATGTGAACCGAACCTTTCTTGACTATGATAAAATTTATTTCTTATATATCTATTTTTTCGGGTAGTCATTTGTTGGCTTTTCTGCTAAAAGCTCTTACTAAATAATTCGACGAAATGTCGAAAAACAAAGAAACAAAAACAATTTTGAAAAATAATGAAGCTTTACTTACTTTAGTAAAATAATCCAAAACAGCAAGATGGGATATTAAAAAAGTAAACGCGTAATTACTTTAGTTTTTTAAAGCAAGGAATCGATATAAATATGAATAAGAAGAAAAGTGCGCCCTTTTCAAGCAGAACAACTCCGTTTCAGTTTTATAGTATTGAATGGTATAGTATTGCGCCATCGAATTCAGGGTCGTACTGTTGTAATGAAAAACACCCAGAAAGGGTGTAATCAACTGAATTCCTTCTAGAACACTGACAAAAAGCTTAACCGGGTATATATATATATATATATATATATATATATATATATATATATATATATATATATATATATATATATATATATAAATGTGATGTAAATGTGTTTAAAAAGACAGGTAATCACCTGGAGCAGGAGTTTTTCTTTCTTTTGACACGATAACAAGTAACGTTCTTATTTTTATTATTTATCTATTTATCTATTTTCGAAAGAATGCCACGTGCAAGTTGAGAAGGAAAAAAGAGTTATGCAAAATTTGTGTCGAGTATTGTCTAAAGTTCCGACTGTTTTTTTTTTGTCTTTCACTTTAATACGAACGTGAATTTATGAGGTGAATTTACTCCACAAATTATGATTCAACTCAAAAACATAAATAAAAGCAAACGTGAATTAAGATTAACTTAACGTTAATTTTAATTAATTATTGTGTTATTGTGGACCCTCATCCCTTTTAAAAACCTTGTTAAACTTTGTGACATATTTACATTCCATGGAGGTCAGGCGCGAACGAACACCCCATAATTTTAATTTACCATATTTCTTCAAACTGAAACATAATTAAAAGTATACTTACGCAAATAGATTTGCAAGTCTTTGTTAAAGTGTGTGCTATATTTCACAGGAGTACAGTCGCGAACGCAGATCCCACACTTTTATTATACTATCCCTATTTAAGTTGAAACATACTTATCAAAGTATTCTTATGTACATCTATATCAAAAACACTTGTAAACGTATTTTTTTTTTCATTTTTTATTTCCATACATTGGGGGGCCAGACACCCCAATTTTAATGAACCACCGTTCCGCCAGATCAAACATACCCATTTCTTTTCCTCGATAATCTTCTATCATTATATGTAAGGAGTTTTTTTTTTTTTAATTGTCAACCATACAGGAGCCTATTCGTGACCACACACACACACACACAGACGTTCATCTTTATATTATATATATGTATATATATACATATATAGAGAGAGATAGAGAAAGAGAGACAGACAAACAGAAAGACAGACAGGCAGACAGACAGACCAGCTTTTAGAAATTTTATAACTCTAAATTCTAGTTCTATGTTACATTAGCCCTAAGGCTGTGGAATTAATAATCATAATAATATATTCAGAGCCTATGTTTTTTACAGTCATGCAATTTTTCAATTATAGTCATTCGTTTACCTAATTTTGCATATAGGTAACGAAATATCTTATGTGTTCCCAAAACGTTCTTGCTGGATAGAGGGGAGACTAAAAGTTGCTGCTCTGGTTTCAAATGATCGGAAATAACAGCGAGGAAAGACTTGATTCCAAATATGTCTCATGGGGTATATATTTCCTCTTTGATTTTCATACATAAATTTGGACAAGGATTATTTGATACTGAAGATATCTATAATCACACCTTCTTTCCAAAAAAAGGAAACACATCACATATGAGAAATATTGGAATTTAGGTCCCCTTTGCTGCTTTTGCAGATTATTTGAAACGATGAAAGTGAGAATTAGTCTCCCATTTATCAAGGCCAGGGGTTTTCATGGGAAATATATATCATTTGTCGATATACTTAAAATAATAAATAGTTAGATTGTAAACACTATGATATTTGGTATATAGACTTTGTCATTTGTTTGTTATATGCTCTATGTTAACATCGACCTTCATAAAGTAAATAGTTACTATGAAAAATAATGAAATATAATTGAAGAAACACATTTCCTCATATATATATATGTGTGTGTGTGTGTGTGTGTGTGTGTATGTGTGTGTGTGTGAGTGTGGGTTAGGGTTTGTGTGTATATGGAGGGATGGATGTAAATAGTTAAAACCCACAATAAATGTATTATATATATATAAATATATATATATATATATATATATATATATACATACATACATATATATATATATATATATACACCTATATATATTAATATATTTTTGGAAATACAATTATCCACTGACACGGGTTTCGTCGTCTACGACTACTCCTAGTGGCTAAATCTTGCAATGAATATCGCTAACAAAAACAAAATGTAACATCTCTCTCTCTCTTTGTATATATATACATATATATATATATATATATATATATATTTGGTAAAACTGGTAATTAGAAAAAAATTGAAGAGAGTGCTCAATACTATTGCAGAGCAAAGATGCGTTTTATTTTTTGATTACCGTTTTATCTGTTTGGTTACATATGTTTCAGATAGATTTTTAGATGTTGGACAATGTTTAAATTTTCAGATGTTGGAGCATGTTTACGATCCAACAGCCTCGCAAGGCTGTTGAATCGTAAATATGGTCCAATATATATATATATATATATATATATATATATATATATATATACAATACTTAAATACCAAATTCTAGCATTGCTACAAATACAATTTGCTGATTTCTTCATGTCCTCTGATGAGAAGAATAACATGAATAGCGTTATTTGAAACTCCACGGAATAAGGACTTTGAAAATTATTTTTTTGCAGTATTCAGTCGAACAATGAATTTTCATTGTAAAGTTCAACTTACAGTTTTCTCTTTCTCTCATATATATATATATATTTGTATATATATATATATATATATATATATATATATACAGAGAGAGAGAGAGAGAGAGAGAGAGAGAGAGAGAGAGATGAAGAATTGATGGATGAATAATTGTGAAATCATCAAGTGTATATAGGGGAAATATAACAGAATATAATTTTTTCATGTACGATCGTTTCGGAAGTGATACCATTTTATTTATTTCATATTTATTAATAAAAATAAAAGCACAGAGAAATAATAACAATATTGCTAGTTTGTTTTTTATAGATACATTTATTTTCCAGATCATAGCTGCAATACAGTAAAATAGATACTGTTTAGGATCGCCGGTATAGTTGAAGTCTTTAATATTTCGAGAATATAATTCCTTTCTGAATAAGAAAGGGACCAAAAAAATGTCGTTAAAAGAAAATGAAATGGAAAATATCATAAAACTGGAACTGTAATATCTTATTTTAAATTAGTTGTGTATTTTAATCATTGTTTTATTTGTGCATACTGATGTGCGACGTCATTTTATTTCATAATATCACTATAATAGCGTCATATTTAGTCTAATTTTTTTTTTTTAATTTTCTTTTCATTTGTAAAATTTTAGCGAATAAGAAACTAGTTCGAGTTTTCATCAGGACCGGAAGTTAAAGCATAAACGGCGCCCACCAAATACGCCAATATATAAAACGTTTTTTTCGTTTAGTTAATTTTCACTTTGAATTGTTTTATTTTAAAAATTGTGTGACTTCTCAGTCATTTTTCATTTCCTCGATTGTTTTCGGGTTCTTATTTTAACTATGCGGTTATGCTTAAAGTAGGGCGCTCTTCTAATCAATGCAAAGGAATGGGGTTTATTTATATAATTGTATTATTGCTTACATCAGAACACTTCACATGAATCTTTCCTTTATCTCTCTACACACAACATGTTTAAGTTAAGTAGATTTGAACGGATTCAACTGCAACCTGAAATCCGATCTAAGAGATAGAACTCTAAAGTATATTTCAAAATAATAAACATAATATAAGTTGATTCCGTGCGACTTATTTTTGTGTCACGGATCTAAATTGTTTATGATTTTCTTGGAACAGTGTTAAGACGCTCTATTGAGATCAAACTTACTCATCTTGCCCGCTTTACTACTATTTGTTGAAATTATCCTCATTCCCCCAGCTTTTTGGATTTTCATTGGCTTAATCACATATTGTTTGCTTGACGAAGAATCGAAAACTTTCGGGGTACATAAGGAACTTATATTTATTTTTTATATTTTAAAACAAAAATTCATTAAAATAGCAAAAAACGATTCAATCAAAAAGAAGATGTCTGCTATTTTTACAATGCATATTTAAATACGTATATTTACGTACATACAAACACACACACATATATATGTGTGTACATACAAACATACTTACACACATATATATATATGTGTGTGTAAGTATGTTTGTGTGTACATGTGCGTGTATATGTGCATTGCTATAGAAAGATAAATAGATGTGTAATAAAATATATATAGCAAAGTTAAACATGTATAACAATTATGACTTAAACATACAGAAAAAAAAATGTATGACAAACTGCAAGCAAAACATATCCTCGAGAAGATTTAAAAACATGGCCGGAAGTATGGAACAAATTGAAAGCCTCGTTTTGAGTTGATAGGTGAATCTATTAAACGTTTCTTGCATCGTTATCAAAACGAAAAGTTGGCATTTTTTATTTCTTTTACTTTGGTTATTTTCTTGCGATCGAAATATCTCTCATTCTGTTTTTAAGTGTTTCTTTTAACCTGGCATAACATATTACTTTTAGATGGCGAAAATTGATTGGTGTTTTACTTTCAGGAAAAAGCTTCTTTGCCTTATTTTTTTTTCACTACTTTCGCGTATTAAAAAATAATGTTTGTTTGCTTTTTTTTCTTCTGCTAGCAAAGCATTTTCTATGCAGTTATTACTTTTATCCGTTTCTTAAATATTGTTTTATTTATACTTACTTTTCCTAAGTGTCCACGCCTCCTTACAAAGGCATATCTTGATATGGCTGTCGGTCAAGCTACACATCATCACTTAATAGAGAAAATAAACTTATAATGTTTCTTCTTTTTGTTTCTATTTAGTTCTCAGATCCTTTATCATAAGAGAATCCTTCCGTATGTGTATCGGTTGACCACACCAGTTTTTCCTCACTAAATAATCCGAGAGAATGACTGTTTATTATTCCTATTTATTTTTCCTTGTCTCTCCTCGAGGACAGAGTAAAACACAAGATTGGTTTTTAATGTGAGAAAAATTCAAAAAGCGGCAGTCTGGATAGAAATAATAATAAAGATTATCCTAGTCATAAAGGATGTTTTCTTAATGATAGATTTCTCCACTACTGACAAGAAAGAAAAGGGAAAGTGTAACATCAGAACAGATACTACACTTTGATAATTTCGACTCCATATTATTTTCGTCGTTTCGTCTGTTACAGTTTTGTGTAAAATATGGTTTTGTTTGCTTTACGTTGGCGAAAAAAAAACTTGTAAACTTCCATAGAGAGAGTACTGATTTCACCTTCGTAGAGTGCAGTTTAAAACGTAACAGTGTTTATTTCCAGAGACAAGAGTCCTGAAACTAAAATCCACGAGAAGGGTACCTTGATGGCTACAACATAATCAACTTCAAGTGTAATCTAAACAAATACTCTTGCAATTAAATTGTGCTTTATCTACTCAGATAAAAAATACAATGTTTCCTAACAAACGCGCTACAACATTATGTGTATAATATGTATGTTTGTCTGTCACGCGTAAATTCGAAATATCATTTGTGTCAATCGTAACTTTTAGATAAAACGTTCCTTAATCTCCTGGCTAGCCAGGTTCTTATCTAAAATACTGTTGTCTCAAGTGTGCCAGGCTAAAACTTGGAATTGTATTTTCTCTCGCTTAATAATGTTAACCCTTATCCCCGAGTAGCTTCTGGGCCTTGATAAGTGGTGACCTCCATGTAAAAAGAAAAATAAAGTTGCATTTACCATTTACTTCCTTCTGTCACTCTTAGTCATTCTCTCTTGAAATTTAAATGGCAGTCTCCTCAGTCTGTTATGATAAAGTTTTAAATAGAATTGTATTCTGTCGGACAAGTTTTCATTTTGAAATATCATTTTCTGTGGTCTGTCACGCTAAATTGTAAATATCATTCTAATGGTAAATAGTAGTTTTAGCATAGTAATTTTAAAATAGTATTTCATAAACACTGCCCATTGGAATTTAGAAATAGCTTTTCTTGATGTCTGCCACACTAAATGTCATCTTCAACAGCCTGTCATGCTTAAGTTTCAAATACCATTTTCTTTGCTCTTTAAGCTCTAACCTTGAAATAGCATTTTCTTCGATGAATCGGGCTTGGATGCTTTCTAAAGACAACTTGAATGTTTACTGGACATTACCTTCGAATCTTAAAGGCAGTACTTTTTAACCGTTCGCCGAGGCGGAATCTATGGAAACATGTCAGTGGTTTTTGGGCTCCTTATACATATGTTGTCTTATGTAAAATAACAGCATTTAAAAAAAAATATAGGGAATTACTCATTTTCAGTGTATTGTATATGTTTGTTGTACATTAATTGAAAACCAAATTTTACATATTTCAATAGATTATATTTATTCCCATTAAAATCTCAATGGGTAACTTGAATCTAGAGTTTCTTGCATAACTCTTTATTACTGGGTCATGTTTTTGACAGATATACACGCAATTCATCTTCCACAGAGAGAGATTCTGCTAGTTTCTTGTGCTTAGTGTTTGTCAGGAATTCTTTTAGCGTTGATTCTATCATAAGAATATCTAAAAGCAAACCTAATAGCGGTAAGATAAATTAATGCTTGCAAATGTAACAGGTTTTATTATGTAAACTCTTATATATTTAAACAATCATTTTTAATATGCATATAATACTAAAATACGTTTTCAAAATTGAATTAAACATTGTTCATTTGTTCCTTATTTAGATTTAGAAAATGCTGAACCCCCTGGAATGTAGTAGCGGAACTCTAACGTCCTGCGAAACCCTGGTTTAAAAGCACCGCTCTACGGTATCTGTGTACATGGTTTTGTCAGGACAAGCATGTCATGAAGATACTTTTTTTCATACATGTAAACGCATAGAAAATATAAAAAATCAGATAATATTGGCGGCCAAAATGAGATATTCTCCGTATGGCTAATACACATTGTTTCCCCCCTCCCAAGTGATGTTGCTGGAGAAAACAGCACGCAGCTGGGCACTCAACTAGGCTAAATGAGTCAATTTTCTGGAATCCAGAAGATATACCTAAATATGATTGAAATGGTAAATTGGGGAGAACAAAATACCTCTCTCTCTCTCTCTCTCTCTCTCTCTATATATATATATATATATATATATATATATATATATATATATATATATATATATATATATATATTATTCCTTAATTGGAAATAATTTTTGAGATGAGCATTATATATATTAATTTATTTTTATTTCGGACTATTATTCTCATCTTTATTAGTTGTTGTTTTTCATCTTTTATTGGTTTGTTTTATTCACAACGTTTCGGCCAACTATTCCTCTGGCCTTCGTCAGGTGGTAACCGCGACGGATAGGAACTTCGAATCTCCTAACTGCATTCTCAGCCATCACTGCCATCCGTAGTTGTTGTCGTCTCACCACATTTTGGCCAAGTAAACCTCTGGCACGCTTTGGGTGGTATTGAAACCGCTATCTTCAGACAAAGTTCATCTGGAACTGTAGAGATTCAACGTCTCTATCAACTGCGCCACAGGCCCCAAAATATCTGTTCTCAACACGTTTCGAGATTAAAGGAGAAATTTAATGAAATTTTCGCATATCTATATATAACTTAACCAAAAGAAATAAAGACCTTTGGATTCTTAGAACATCCACTAAAGTCTTCGGCGTTGTTTGCAGAACCCGGATACTTGATACCTTTTGCTAATTACGAAGTGTTTTAGGTGATTCTCAAGGCGAAATTTCGTGTCGAACACACTTCAGATTCCATTATTGGCTGCGGCAATCACGTGTTTAACAGGCAGATTTAGGAAGTCATCTTACAGCAGGTTACCGGTACACCATTACGTGGAGTACCGCCTTGTCTTCTATCCGCCAGGTGAGTTTATTCGGGTGTGCATCTCCCCCGTTAGATTAATCGCGCCTCCAGATACAAACCTGGAAGTTTCTATCATTCAGCCTTGAAGTAAAATAAAGCAAAAAATGTTATTCTGAATTTTATTTTGTTGTCCGTAAAACAATTTTGTCAGTCTGGCGCGCTTAATTTTATATTAAAAAAAAATGTCTATCAAGTTTCATTTTTAAAAGAAGATTTTCTGTGGTCTGTAACAAGTAATTACAAATTAGAATTTTGTTGCTATGTCACGAATCTCCATTAAACTATTTCATTATATGGAAAACCGCTCAGTATGTCTGTCAGTCTTAAGTATAAAAGTGTATTTATGGAAATTTACAAACGTGGAGATCCGACGTTGTATGGGATTAAATGACGATCAACAGATGTTTCACAATCTGATGTTTTCATCGTCGTCGAAATCGGGGACATCGTTAATTTTTCTATCAGATGCATCGATTGAGTGCTCTAGTTGGGGCCCCATAGCGATGCACCAGGCGGAAGTGTCACTCCCCTTTACGGAGTTAATTAGTCAACAATACATTATATTCTATATTGCACTGTGGATTGATTTTTTTTTAAAATATATATCTTGGCTTGAATTAAAGATTTAAATGCGAAAGTCAAATATCATGGTTCATTTGTGCTCTAAACAGAAGAATTCATTTCGATAGGATTCCTTATTGTTGATTTTATATGCAACGCTTTCTGCTTGTGCGGTGATAATGATTTTAATTCAAGTTTAAAATGAAAAAGTCAAGTATCATGGTTGAGTTGCGGTTTGATGAGAAACATTCATCCGAAATGTTGCCATGTTATATCAAAGAACCTATTGCTGATTGTATGTGTCGGACCTTATGTGTAGTGGGGTAATATCCTTTTCAAATACAATGGTGATATTAGGCTGTATAATTTGTAAACTAAGGTCAACATCGCATGTTCCCCCTGTCATCGGATGATTTTGATTATCGATTATTGATACTTATCAACATACTGATAAATATATATCGAAGAACACTGCCAGATACATAGAGTACATTTGCGTAAGATTTATTAAAAATCGACCCAGAGTCAATAGGAACAAACTTACGGACAAAAACACACTTACAGACGTACACAGTCAAATTTTCTTTTATATAATTGTAGAAAATCTTCGGCAAGTAATGCTTAATTTTCAAATAGCAATTTCTGTACTTCTTTCTGAAATAGCATTTTGTTGATCTGTCATGTTTAAATTGGAAATAGTTTGTGTTTGTAAATCTGTCACGGTGCCTTACTTAGATAGACGCATCTTAAGAAGATAGTTTTATCTAAAAGTAAAAGAAAAAAAAAACTTCTGTGCTTATTTATATTTTTCGGAAAAAAATACATATATATTCTTGAAAAACAAGGAAGAATCGTCAGCGTTCCACGTAAGCACCGAATTGATCGGCTCATTTCCGGGCCTAACAACGTTTCCGAAAGTCCAGCTTGCTTAAATTGATTTTTACACGGAACCATCATCTTCGACAATCTCAAGTCTTTCATTTTTATTTTTGTTTCGGATGGAGCGAAGTATTTATTTTCGTATTTTATACCTCGATTTTTCATCGAAATTTTGGTAATATTTCCTGAAGCATTTTTAGAAGATTTGTTTTCCATATGAGTAGATAATTTTTGTTTACTTATTTTTTCTTTACACCATATTCGATAGAGAATAGTTATGAAGCATGTCTTCAGATTGGCAAAGAATTTGTTTAAAATATATGAGAGTGCATATTTTCTTTAGTGTTTTTGTGTATGTCAAAGTTCCACTTATAGGAAAAAAAGAAAGATCGAAAGACCCAGAAACTGATTTCTTCACAATAACTTCTCTCTCTCTCTCTTTCTCTCTCTCTCTTTCTCTCTCCTTCTTGTATTTCCTTTCTCTCTCTTTACATATATATATATATATATGTATATATATATATATATATGTATATATATATGTGTGTGTATGCATATATATATATATATATATATATATATATATATATATATATATATATATATATATTACAATAGACAAATGCGCGCATGAAAAGTACAAAGCGTGTCGCTTCAACATGAAAAAGTAAAGGACTAGTTGTTAAAACTGGAAAAGAAAAAGACAAGATATTCTAGAAACAAATATGATAAATTTATAACTTAAAATAATATGTATGTGTGCGTGTGTGTGCGTGTGTGTACGTGTGTGTATGCGTATAAGCAATCAATGCAATGGGAATTAAATATTTACCCGATACAAGCAAGTGTAAACTTCAATATAATATGATTATTGATATTTATCGATTAATATATCAAACACAATTAAATAAAAATGCTCAATGCAAACACAATAGAGAGCAGAGATTCTCATAAATATATATGTATATGTATGTATGCAAATATACATAGATATAGCTATGGATATATATGTGTTTTTTGGAAATATTCCCAGCATTTACTTCGAGATTTGCCGGTATGTGAGTTGCGATATGGCGTATTTTAAAAATATATATACCAATTAAGATATACAACATTTCCTGTGTTTAATTCTATTGTAATAGCGTGACGAATCTTTACAAGGAAAATTATGTTTTGCTTATATGTGTAGTTATATAAATCTATATTTTAAAACTTATATATATATATATATATATATATATATATATATATATATATATATATATATATATATATATATATCATTTTTTTTCATTAAACATTTGAATATATTTTTTCTATTCAAATATCTCTTAAACATTTTTACGTTTTTAATTTTCCGTGTACTCGTGTTTCTAGGTTTCAGCTGTATACAGCATGGCTAAACATTTAACAACGTTCGAACTCATAATGCTCGATAAGTAGGCTGGGTTTTTTTTTTCAATCAGAGACAATTGCCCTGCCAAATTTCATGCACGGTGTGTATCGCTTTTTAAACGTAAGATCTATTGTTGATTTTATTAATTAATGTATTTGCGATTCTGTGTTATTTAATTGATACGTACGCCTGAACGTTTAGAAGTGAGTTTTAATAACAGATGGAACCCGGAGATATGAGTCCATTGATAACGTTTATTCAAGATAATATATTTAATAGATTAAAAAAATATATATTCAAATGTTTAATAATAAAATTTATAATAACAGAAAATAGGCCAGATAACTAGGAGGGGTTACGCAAATATGAACAAAGGGCAGATAACTCGGAGGGGTTAGGCGAATACGAACAAAGGGCAGATAAATAGGAGAGGTTACGCGAATATTAACAAAGGGCAGATAACTCCTTCAAGTCGTTCAGTTTAACATATTTATTAAATACCACAACCGCTAAGAGACAATAAATAAAATAAAGAATAGATTAATAGATAGATGGTAAGTCATAAAAATATATGTCCTCATAACCTGATTATTTTCTCTGATGAGACGCAGATTATGTATATTCATTGTCATATATATTTATTTTATAAATACGTATACATTTTTTGCTAAAATAACGTATTGACCACTATTTAAATAAAGGACGTGTTTAACTATTATATATTATTAATAAATTATACACTGAAGCACGCACAAACAGACACACGTACACACACACATATATATATACATATATATGCATATATATAGTATATCATATTTTATATATATATATATATATATATATATATATATATATATATATATATATATATATATATATATATAAGCTTATGAGTTCCTCAACGTTTCGTCATTATTGCGAAACTTATCCTGGATGAATGCAAGTAAGAATTAAGGTACTGGTGTGTTTTTTTCTTAATTTCATTCTCTCAGAAGAAATAAACACATAATTTGGTTTGCCCTTTTTCTAGATATATTTATTTGTGAAAATATATAGACAGATTATGTTATGTAGACATATCATCCTATGGTGCGTTTAGACGCTGTAATATTTTTTTAATGTTACGTGTATATGTTAGAATGATACATCGGAATCGAAACCGGGAATCGGAAAAATCTGAAAATTTTGTGGTATCGGAATCGGAAAAATTATAGTCTAATTTCCGATTCCAAACCGATTATTTAAGATTTTGTAATAAAATATGAACAAGAACAAATTAATATGTTTTCTATTAGAAGCTGATTCTTTAGTAGGGGCACATAATGAGTTATACATCTCATTTACACATTTAAATTGATTAGCCAAATTTAATTTAATTTATTTATTGGTCATTTATAACTTGCCTATTACATTCGTAATCGTTTCGCATCTAAAATGTTTATGTGCCCTCATCCGAGGGAGTTCATATTACTATTAGAATTTTTTAATGCTCTGGGGGGATTAAATATTGTTGGCGCCTACTGTACATTCCGGTGTTTGTCATCGGCTTTTTTCTTAAATGATTAAAGTTATATGGCACCTTTTAGACCCAAAGCTGCGGCAGTTTTTATTCCAAGCATATTTGAAAATCAATGCCCGGAAGTTGACTCTGCAAACCTAATTGGATTTTTTTTCATTAGTTTTTATTTTATTTTAAGCAAAGTAAATATTCTAGAGTTCACTTGCATATTACACATCATAGATTTTTAAAAGCTTTTCGTACTTATTTAATAAATGGCCATATGGTGTTTATTAGAGACCCCACACTTAAATATCAAAGATTTAACGGGCTTGGATTTTTTCTTGTGTTTGTTTTGTCTCTTCACGACATCCTTTGTAATATTTCATGTTTTCTTAACATGATGAATTTGTTAACTTAAAAATAAAACATTCATTTACATTTAAAATACCTAAATCATATGAGATTATACATTTTTATGGGATTATGTGGGAGCACCTGAAACGTTAATTTAGAACTAAGAATGAGGGGGTCAGTTTTGCATACAACTGGTCCTACTTCGGTACATTATGACTTTTTAAGTAGTTATTAATTTTCACCAGTAATTCTAAGGTCGATCAAAAAACATAAAATCACATGTTATTGCAATATTTTTCGAATTGCCACCCGTACTTACGGTTAGTGGTAGGAAAGGAGCGTGTTTTTTATGACTTTTAACAATACTATATATTAATAGGATAGCGTGTGTTATTTATTTTGTGCTTCATCCGAGTGACTGTTGTTTAATTATGGATTCCCATTTCTTATAATAAATAATTTTACAAAGAATATTGTATAAGTTTTGGTTTTGGTTTCGATTGTAGCAGATGCAAATCAAGCCATTTATTTTCTTATAAATAATTTTACCAAAATTTTTCATAATTTTCAAATTATAGCTGATGCCACTTAATTCATCCATGTTATTTTTATAAACGATTTCACCAAGAATTCTTCATAAGCTTTGCTTTCAATTTCGATTATAGCTGATGGAACTCCAGTGATCCATTTTTTAAATAAATAATTTAATCAATAATTCTTCGTCAATTTTGTGTTCGGTGTCCATTATAGCTGGAGGAACTAATGTTATATATAGGGCTTATTTAATTATTGTTTGTTATTATTATTGTTATTTTTTGTTGTTAAGTCTTATTATAAGTGATGTTTAGAGAGTCTTGTTAAGAGTTTGTCGTTGTGTCTTAGAGAGAGATGTTGTTGTAAGAGATTGTTCGTTTTATAAAGAGATTCATATTTATAAAATGTTCATACTTAGAAGTGTAAATGTGTAAATATGAGATGTAGAGTTCACATTGTCGATATGAGATGTCGAGACGTGTATGTAAAGACATTTTAAACCACATGATATACAAGACATATAATAACAATTTTAACTTTAACTTTTGGTCGAATTACAACACAAAGACGACGTTTATAAAAACACATGATGGGTGTATTTCTTCTACCGACCGGCCGTGGTTTTCTGAGTCAAGAATTCAAAGCTTCACATTCTAAGTTTCAAAAGTGACCGTCTCGCTTCTAGACGTTCCAATGTCCATGTCTGGACTGTCGTCTATCGTCCCCAGACTCTCTCTGACTCTCTCTGACTCTCCCCAGTTCCTTTCTTAACTCTAAAGTTTTTCTCATTATATCGAGAACTTTCCATTTTCCATGACGTCATACGCATGTTAAAACATGTGTCTTCTTTCACGTGTTCTCGAAATG
>NC_136516.1:5085000-5105000 GCF_053919585.1 Euprymna scolopes
ACACATATATATATATATATATATATATATATATATATATATATATATATATATATATATATATATATATATATATATCCAAACACAGATACACAAAGAAAATACACAAAAAAACAAAAAAATGATGAGATTATATTGAAAGTAGATGTAGAATTAGCGGGGAAAGCGTAGGAGTTCGGGGAACAAAAACCCTATATATATATATATATATATATATATATATATATATATATATATATATATATATATATATATATATATATATACATATATATATATATATATATATATATATATATTGTGAGCAGATACTGCCGAAGCAATCACCTAGTTTAAAAATATAGAAAACAAAGATAAATGTACATTTATATAGTTCGACACCATAGACTTCTATCCCTCGATATCCGAAGAACATTTTACCATTGCCCTAGAATTTGCCGAGGCATACACTGATATATCCTCAGAAGAAATCAACATCATTAAAAAATGTAGAAAATCAGTTCTTATAAATAACAATAACCAATGGATAAACACTAAAATGAAAAATTCGTTTGATTTGGCGATGGGTGCCAGGGATTCTGAAGAGGCATCAGATCTTGTGGAATGATTCATTCTATATACCTTCACAAGCATATTTGATACTACGGATATTGGCCTATATAGAGATGACGGACTAGCTATAATAAAAGACTCCAACAAAGTCAACAGAGATAAGAAAATCATACACAAGGAAATGAAAAAATTAGGCCCAAAAGCAAACGTATCAGCTCACATAAAATAACAACATTCCTGGATGTCACGTAAAACTTCGATAAAAACACATATGAACCCTACTTAAAAGATGACGCTACTCCAATATACGTAAACCCTAAGTCCAATCACCCACAATTTATATATATAAAAGCGAATATGTATGTATGTATGTATGTATGTATGTGAGGTCATGTCATGTGCTACTGGTACCATCTAACCCAGTACTACCTGCCTCATGGTCGGGTCACCGGCGACTAAACTGGTTCCCCCACCAGACTTGTTTAGTGAGGAGGGTGGCTAGTCTCCCTGAAGGATTAAAAACAAGACCTTCCAAAGGACGAATGAACTCTTTTTCTGGGTAAACGGCCAACTAGCACCGTGTATATTTGTGTGTGCGTGTGTGTATATGTGTACTGGGGTGGAGAGGGCTCCCGTACGCCGTGGTGATGGCAACCTTTCTAGGAGAAGCAAATCTCTGATTTAAAAAAAAACATAAAGCGGAAGACCATTACCCATATTAAGCTGGTCTGCAGTTTAATTTGTTGCTGGCCATCTTGCTCTTGCTTGTTGCTGGATCTCAACATTTTGAACCAAGAGAGAGACGTAGCTGTCGTACAAAGTTAAGACTCTGTAACATCATATTTGTATAGGTACTCCCTCAGGCATTTGGGCTCATGGATTTTAAATGTCTGAGGGAGTGGCACTAGTCTGACAAGACGTTGCAATCATCATATCTATGTATGTGTAAATGTGTGTGTGTTTGTGTGGCTGCTAAAAACTTTAGACAGACAGAACAAAAATTCACAAATTGGGTATCATATTAAAGCTCCATCCTACTCTCGAAAAATATCGAAAAATTGGCCAAAAACGTTAATTTTTTTCACCCCGAAATCGACAATTTCGACAGGTAGGTCAACAAAAACGGTCTTTTCGTGACGACCATCGGTTCTACGCATGCGTCAGATGACGTCATGACCTGATTTACTTTAAATAATTGAAAAACTGGCTAAATTGCGTGTACGTATCGTTAGCTCCGTTGATTAACGGTTTGATTCATTATATAAAGGTTTTGGGTTCGAATCGTTGTATGAGATGTCTTCTTTTTCGATTTTTTAAATTTAAATATTGAACCAGTTTTATTTAAGCCATTGTCACGTAACGTTCGTTTTTCTGTTTGTTTTTTACTTCGCTTATCCGTCCCCGACCACACACCACAAAACACCCGGGTACCCACCGATTTTTTTAATTTTAATATCGAAACAGGCTTATTTAAGCTATTTTTCCCGCGTTCATTTCTGTTTTCATCGTTCGTTTGCCTTACGTAAGTTTTTTTTTGTGTTTCGTTTTCCATGTTTTGATTAATCCCCCGCTTAAGTTTTAACGTTGTTTTTTTTACTTCGCTTATAACAATCAAACCTGGTCATTCATGTCGTCGTCGTAACTCTCGACGACTTCCGTGCGCGCACCTATAAATTTGGTTCTTACTTAAATAAATTCAAACATCTTTCAGTAACTCATTCTGGCTGGCCGATTTTATTTTCAAACTTCGCCTCAGGGCTTCGGGTTCGATTATACCAACTTTTACCACCTCCTCGGTTTCTTTTTTTATTTAACACCACACACACCTACAAATACCCGGGAAACGCCGGGTACCCCCGCTAGTCAATTATAACACAGATTCCTAACTCGATCATAAGTAGACTCAGTAATAACTCAAGCGATGAAAATGCATTTAACAGGTCAACCAATATCTATGAAACAGCCCTAAAAATAGTGGATACAAAAATATCGATATCAAATATAAGCAACAAAACACCAATAACTATAATAACATTAAAAATGGGAGAAAATACGGTAAACGGCCCCATAAAATGAGATGTTAAAAACAAAACGTGGCAAGAAGTTTCTAGATCTTATTGATGAACATTTCCAGCAACCAACCCCATACACAAAATTTTCAATAAAAATACCTTAAAGTTATCTTGCAGCTGCTGCGAAAATTTAGAGATGATAATTAAAACACATAATAACAAAATGTTAAATAAAACAATGTAAACAACAACAACAAAATAAACAAGTAAAAGTAGACACCATGACAAAAATAAAACTAAAATTTGCAGAAATAATAATAATAATAATAATAATAATAATCATAATAATAATAATAATAATAATAATAATAATAATAATAATAATAATAATAATCATAATAATAAACAAACAAACCCGGAACAAGAACAAGCATACTAGAAATAAAAATTCTAATAACGAACAAGATAAATGCAACTGTAGACACCGCACACTTTGCCCACTACAAAATTAATGTCTAACCAAAAGCGTAACAAAACCCGAATAACGAGAAATATTACGTATGTATGACTTCCTTAGATTTCAAAACTCGATATTATGACCACAAACGTACATTCAACAATAAAAAAACACTGTATGAAAATAACGCTAGCAAATAAATATTGGGAACTTTAGGAAAGCGGACATTCGCCCGTACTCAAATGGAAAATAATAAGACAAGCTACCACGTGTAGAAATCTAGACGACCCATGTAGATTATGCCTTCATGAAAAATTTGCTATCCTGTACTTTAAAGAACTCCAGCATCTATTAAACTGTAGAAGAGAAATAGCGAACAAGTGTGTTCACAAGATAAAATTTACTCTAACTAACAAAAACAATAGAAAATAAACAAATACATAAATGAAATAAACAAGAATATACATAAACGATCAAACATATACGTATGCATATATATATATGTATATATATATGTGCATATATGTATGTACATATACATATTTATATATAAATTAACACAAAAACCCTAACCTAGATTTAAAACAGGTAAAGAAACAAGATATCCAGGCTAAATAGGGTGCACAGGACAACCAGAGGTCAAATATGCATTTGTGCCATAAGTGCATGTTCATTGGCTGATAGGAAGGGTGCGGTGGATACTAGAAAGCTAATTGGCTAACTAAAATCTCAATAGAAGGTGCGCATATAAAAAAGACAGACAACCACAAAATTCGCGCATAAGCCTGAAGAATCCTAGAGTGGATGAAACGCGGAATATTCACTGTAGCTTAATCGCCATATATATTTTATAACTTACTAACTAGCTCTACCTACGTATTGAGCACTTTTGAATAAATACTTAAAGTTTACGCATAAATTTATACTCTCGTATATTAATTTTATGTGAGTAAATGAAGTATACTTATATATATATATATATATATATATATATATATATATATATATATATATATATATATATATATATATATATATATAGGCTTGGGACATTCAAAAGTCAAACTAAATAACTCGACGAGCGTGTTAGATAGTGCACAATTACAGGGCACACTATTTCTATTATTATCTATTCGAAGATAAACAGTTACATTTAATCGCTACAAATAGCCATCTTTTTCAGTCAATGCATCTTAGTCAGGCTATAGGATTGTATGGTTAAGAGTGCAATTGACTGAAAAACATGGCTATTTTTAGCGACCAAATATAATCGTTTACCTTCGAATAATATATATATATATATATATATATATATATATATATATATATATATATATATATATATTATTCGTAGGTATATCTAGTTAGTAAGTTATAATATATATATATATATATATATATATATATATATATATATATGTATATATATATATATATATATATATATATATATATATATATATATATGACGATTAAACTACACTGAATATTTCGCGTTTCATCCACTCTAGGATTCTTCAGGCTTATATCTATTTAAAAACTTACTATATATATATATATATATATATATATATATATATATATATATATATATATATATATATATATATATATACTTAAAATTACAATTGAATTTATCAAAATGATCAAAGATGGTAAAATGAAAGTAAATTATATATATTAAAGAATTAATATTTATAAAATTATCTCAGCCAGATATAAAAGCTCGATAATACAAAATAGGAAATAGAGCTTATAATATGAGCAAACAGTTAATGAAATATCTTTAAAAAAAAACACTTTGAAATGAGTTAAAAACATATTTAATCTGAAAAGGAAACACTAGATAAATGGATAGTCCTTAATCCGCGGAGTTTCGAAGAAACACTCTCCTTCTCATCAGAGGGTAGAAATCAGCAAAATGCAGGATCGGATTTTGCATGCAGAAGTATTTGATGAAACAACAATTAAGTCAAAGATCTTACTTGAAAAAAAAAACAGTTTAGCAGAGGGAACATGGTAAAGAAAAAGGTGATTACACATTAATGGATAGTCTGGTCACCAGACTATCAGAAGCACGGGCGTGTGTTCATAAAGTCCTTCCCTATCCACCCTACTCTCTTAACCTTGCACCCTCTGACTTTCACCTCTTCTCAGCCATAAAGTTTTTTTTTGAAAGGAAAGCGTTTCCCAGATGATGCAATCTTGATTTCTGAAGTTACGTCCTGGTTGGAGGACCAACCTGAGGTGTTCTACAAAAACGGTCTCCAGAGCTGCATAAAACGATGAGTGAAATGCATAACTCTGGTGGTGCCTATGTAGAGAAAGACTAATAACTGTGCCAAGTTTCGTTGCTCTATCGCTATGGGAAGTGGGGCAGGGGCATTACTTATTGCACGCCCTTATATATATATATATATATATATATATATATATATATATATATATATATACATATATATAGTGTAAAGTTTTGTTGGAAATTCAAAGCGTGCAACGTTTTGTTGAAAATTCAAAGACTAACGTTATCTTTTTTATAACCTTCGTTTATTTCCTGGATTTTTCAATTGCAGCTGTTTCATTAATGAGTGGCAATTATACGATTAATGCATCCGTAAAAATATCCTGTCCTCACCAATTTTCTTCAGGTGTTTAGATTTTTACAACAAATCGTATATTTTTAACATGCTGTGCATCGTATTCGGGTAAAAAGATTTCCACATCCATGCTTCCTCACTTCCTCCATCTTTTGGTGCTATGTAAATATATATATATATATATATATATATATATATATATATATATATATATATATATATATATATATATAAATCGTTTTTTATCATTTTCTATTACAAGCCAGCTCCCTCTTCTCTCCCGGTCTCTCTATTTCTCTCTATTTCTCTCTTGATCTGCAAGCTTTCCTTACCATTTGTTATCAAGGTCTGAAATATCCGTCTGAACAAGCTAAATTATTACATATTTAGTTAGCCTCTGGTATTGGTGTGAGGGTAGGACATTGAAACGAAAATGTTTCTAAATGGACAATTTCGTTCAAAATGGAAGAGAGAAACGAAGTTATCCGAATCATCGCCGGAAAACCGATTTGACCCGAACGGACTAAGATTGCCCAAACTCAGACATCGATTCGTTTTTCCCTTCAATACCACATCTTCGAACCGTTTCTTCGTCAGCACTCAATTCCCCGTTATCGTTCACATCATTTTGCAGCTTATTTTCAACGCTTTGCACACCAATATAACATTTCTCTTAAAATAGGCTTTTCAAAATTATTTTTTAAGAAAGATGATTATTAAAAACACGCATAAAATTGAAATGTATAACTATCAGGAAAACCCGAAGTTGATCGTAATTGAAAGAAGATCGACGAACACTCTAAACTTCCAAATATCTTCTTTGTCATTAAAATTAATGAAACCATTTATTTATCAATCAAATATGGGCTTTATAAAATTATAAATAAATGATGATTAGTTTTAGCGACAAAATGTAACTGTTTACCTTCGAATAATATATAAAATTACTGCTATCAAAGACACTACTTCGGATTTTACCATGCAATTTGGATGTGGATTTGTATATCCTCTTCATATTCTGTGACATTTAAATACTTAAACAACTTTTAATCATGATTTTCTATGTCTCACTTATTTAAGCAAATAATGTGCAAACGATTATAATTATTTGCTAATATTTTGTCCTCTGAAGAGATGTTAGACATCGAAATCCTATAGGATAAGCCGTTATTCGGCGTTTCATCCACTATAGGATTCGTCAGGCTGACGAATCCTATAGTGGATGAAACGCCGAATATTCAGTGTAGCTTAATCGCCATATATATTTTATAAATGTCTAACTAGCTCTACCTACGTATTGAGCACTTTGAAGTAAATACTTAAAGTTTACGCATAAATCTATACTTTCGTGTATTAATTTTATGTGAGTAAATGAAGTAGTTATATATATATATATATATAAATATATATATATATATATATATATATATATATATATATATATATATATATATATATATATATATATATCATATTCATGCCGGTCGTCTGTCTTAACTATGACTAGTTGTGGCCTCGGTGGTTTATCCCTCAAATTTGGCGTAGTCCTGTTTCTGTGTGAAACGTCGGTCATAGGCACCGCATATGTTAGTGCTGGGGGTTGTGTAGTCGATAGTCTCTCAGCTCCAAGGGTTCTTCTATCTTTTTCTCTATTTCTTTCTTTCCTTTTTGTATTGACTGTTTCGCACCTTCTTTCTTTGGCATGTTTTTTTCCCAACGTTCATCGCCTTCAGGTTCCGCTTAGTTACATCTTTTAGCCACGCTGCTGACCTCCTACCCTGCGGGTTCATTTTTCCAGTTCCCCATAGAAGATCGTTTTTAGGATTATGCTGTCTTCTATTCTGATAATGTTATATTATATGTATGTAAGCAACAGCAGAATATATATATATATATATATATATATATAATTATATTGTTGCTTGCACACAGTAACTATGTTTCTCTCCATTATATATATATATATATATATATTCAAAAAGTGCTCAATACGTAGTTAGAGCTAGTTAGTAACTTATAAAATATATTTGGCGATTAAACTACACTGATTATTCCGCGTTTCATCCACTCTAGGACTCTTTAGGCTTATGCGCGTCCTAGAGTCAAACGCGGAATATTCATATGCTCGTATATATATATATATATATATATATATATATATATATATATATATATA
Source organism: Euprymna scolopes (assembly GCF_053919585.1). NCBI lineage: Eukaryota > Metazoa > Mollusca > Cephalopoda > Sepiida > Sepiolidae > Euprymna > Euprymna scolopes. Next base: position 5,092,795 of record NC_136516.1, read on the forward strand.
TATATATTTATATATATGTCAATGTGTGTATGCATAGAGACGTAGTTAGGTACATAACTTAAAGTAGTTGCATGCATTTTAATTGAATTCGAGCATGTACACCATATATTTTAATATAGGATATCTACATAGATATTAAGAGGAAATTATAGATAAATAATATGATTGAATGAGATTAATTGATACATACATATATGTGTGGATATTTATATATGCATATATATATATATATATATATATATATATATATATTATATATATATATATATATAAAACGTGGACTAGATTCACACAAAGAAACATTGATTGATAGATAAAAAAAGGAATAAATATTTGCAAAGATAAAATTTATTTCGCGAATGTCATTAATATTTTCTATTTTTGAGATAAGTATTTGTTAACAATTTCTTTTTTTTTTTGTTGTTGTTGTTGCCAATCGCATCTCGGATTTCTTTCTATCGTTTTACCAACCCGTAGAAACGAACGTTATATGACAATAATTATTTTTTTCTGCAAAGAAAAGCCATTGATTTTGTAGACTTTTTCTTATTATTTTAATTATAGATTCGAAGTGAACGATTCCTCTGGATGAGCGGCCGTATCTCTGTTCGAAATCCTTTCTGTTTGTCCGTCCGTGTGTCTCGAGTTGAAGGGGCGCATGTTTATTTACAGGAAAGAAAGGCAGACGATTTTAGATGTTTTGTGTCTGTCACGCAAACTTTTGTACGCGCAATTCTAATGAACGTATCAGTATTATGAATGCGACCAGACATTTAGAAAAGAAGCACTGTATGTCACTTAATCTATCACGCGTAAATTATAATTTGAGTTCATATCACTCAATGGATTTTTTTTTATTGGATTTATCTATAGGGGAATGCGATAGTTGATCTTCATAAATGATCTCCCCATTGTCCATTTGTCACACATCTATTTTAAATAGCTTAATGCTATATTCACTAGACGGATCTAATGCGGAAATGTGTGTGTGTGTTTTTGTCCTCCAGTCTGTCACGTTATTTTTAAAAAGACCGTTGAAGGATAAATAAATTGTTTCATTGGACGTATGTATATTGTAAGATGAAAGAAAAGATACTTGTAAGAAACGTTGTACGTTGCTTGATCTGTCAGTCGTAAGTTCGAAATAATATGCTAATCGCAAAACGAACCGTTTTAGTGGACGTATTTGATTTGAGACCTTAGATACAACTAATATAACAGAATTTATCGGTCGTTCGATCTGTCACACGTTTTCTATAAATGTGTTTTTGATTGCTTAACAGCAGTGGATGTACATTTTTTTTACCGAAAAAGATACGTCTGTACAAAAGTGCAACCATTGTTTTATTTGTCACGTTCAAATATCGAATTTTTTTTATAATTCCGCAAGGAGTTTTGATAGATGTACCTTTATTTTTTGCATGCGATAGTGCATTTATTTGAGAAACGGTGTCAGTCAGTTGTTCTGTCACGCGTGCGTTTCAATAGACATAATATCGGTTTCAATGTCGGTAGATTATTTTGAAAATAGAATAATAATCTTATGAAAGACTGTGTATGAAGAGTGATTGGTCACACAAAATAAACTTGTAATCGTTCATTATTCAGTTTGGATAGATGCAACTTCATTTTAGACGTGACCGAACGACATTATATGAAGTTCTGTTTTTTTAACATCTGTCACGCCTAAGTTTGAAATAGGATTTAAATAAACCAACCTTAATTTCCAATGGACGCATCTTATTTTGGATGTAGAACGACGTCTTTGTAGGATACGTTACGCATCGGACAATCCATCACAATACATAATAAGTAGACTTTCCATAGGTCCACATACAAATTGAACGGGCGTATCTTCCATATGCAACACAGCAAATCTATAAGAGGCTATATCGGTCCTTTGGTTTGTAATTGTAAAACTTTAAATGGATTTTTCATTAAACTGCTAGACCTCATTTTGAAGTACGTTATCGTTCCAAAAAAAGGTATCGTTATTTTGTAACTCGACAATTAAACGTTAGCCAGCTACGAACACTGGGGCGGTACCATTAAAACTAGTGTTTTTTTTTTATTTTTTAAAACAATTTTCTACATAGGCATCACCATAGTAAAAACATTTTGTTAATTATGAACGCTGCCTCGATCGGAGCAGGATTTGTCACTCACGTCACTATTGCCACTCGTCGAACTCATCTCCTAACTATGCAGACATCGACTGTATTGGCTTTGAAAACATTCAGCAGGAGCTGGTCAATGTTGATCGTTTCGTTTTTTTCTGCATTGAAGAATCCAACGACGAATCTCTTCTTCTGACACACGTCAATAACAGAGGTTGGTTTATCTGACTCTCACGCCGGAAGTGCCGTACACAGAATAGAGAAAAAGGTTATGATTTTTTTTTATTACATTTTCACCCCAAACAAGGCACATTGACACTTTGGTGTAGGGCTTACTATCAGGGGTAGCAACTACTGATGCACTATGTTGGGATTTGGGCAGCAAGATGTCGGTTCACGTTACACTTGAACTTCTGCATGTCAGTACAGTTAGGGAAGCAGGGACCTGGAATGGAATTCCAGAGTCTAGCGGTTCTGGTGGAGTAGAAAGAGTTTTACATCTAGGGATCTCTACTGCGTGGGGGTGGATTTTAGCTGCCTGTCGGGTTTGTCGAGGGTGTCTACGTCGTGGTGGCACAAGTGTCTGAAGTGCGTCAGAGCATTCACCATTAAAATACTTGTAGAAACAGACAAAGGAATGCAACGTTTCGTCGATGGGGCAGAGGCTTAAGCTTAGATGCCAGTTCAGGGCCTATCAGATTGACGACTCTCGTTTGAACCTTGTCTCGGAGCGAGAGACTAGCAGCAGATACACCAGCCCAAATGTGAAAGCAATACTCCATACATGGGCGAATGGCTGCCTTATAGAGGTACAGGGTACTTTCAGGTGTCAGTAGTTTTCTAGCACGGTAGAGACAGCCAACCTTCTTTGCAGCGGCCCTGGCAATGTTTTCAATATAATTGTTCCAACTCATGTTAGACCAAGCAGTTTGAAAGATGTACTCTCAGACAGGGAGTCACTGGCCATTGCTATTGGCGGCAGAAACAATGCAATTTGTAATCCCTTCTGATCTATTCAGACGAGACAAAATAGAAGGTTTTGCTTTTGGAATATCCCTAATATATTATCTTTTATTCTTTGGTGTTTAAAAGAAAACAGTAGTCGGTAGATCATTCTTACGTGTAAATTAAAGTACTCGTCGATATGTCAAGCAAATATTATGAAATTTACATTATTCTTTGAGGTCAAGCTTATCAGAAGCATTAGTATCACCAGTCTCTAAGATACAGGCTTAAATATATGTTGGTAGATTATTTACACGAGGAGCCAAAGCTCATCAAATCCTCGACCATTGGAGAATAAATGGTAATGTGTTTCAGCCGGTTAATATGCCACTACTGTGAGCATAGCTAGTAAAGATGGGCCGATTCCAATATTTTTCCCGAGTCCGATACAATTACCGATTTCGTACCAAATTCCTGATTCCGATACAATTACTGATTCCGATTCCGATTCTTTATAAATCTCTAAATATTTAATCATAATATGTTATTTTGCCTCGATTACCGTAAAAAAAAACATCTTAATTGTGCCTATATTTTCTCAAACGTACAAGCACAATTATGATGGGGTGATATAGAGATTTTAATCTTACTGAAAGTTTAAAACAATTAATAGTTATTATTTTATTAGTAGTACAAGCAGTGATAGGTGTTTCTTAAACCATAATCAAATAAATATTATAATTTAAGCTATCGGTTTGGCATCGGAAAATAAGCTCAAGTTTTTCCGATTCCGATACCGATTCCGATACCGATTCCAATACTCCAAACAGCTCCAAATTTTCCGATTCTCGATTCCGATTTCAATTAATCCTCCCAACACTAATAACTAGTAGTGTTATTTTGAAAGAATTTGCTTATTTAAGACGATGGCTAAACAGAACTTACTTACATGGGTCTTGGAAGTGACAATGTTTTCGTCAGATAGGAACTGTGCCCCACGATATCGTATTTTACAGACAAACAAGTTTAGAAAAGCAAAGTTAATTCATGGAAGATTCGTTCAGTTTTAGGCACAGATAGATACATGTGGAAATTGTTGGCGTTGTTTATACCAAAGCGATTACTTGTTGTGAATAGCCTATATAAATTCACCATAGATTGGAGAACACTTGAGCATGCCAGGACTGTTTCTGTATATATTATAAAATTGGTCTTATCTGTAGATTTTTGTTCTAGGGACCAGAAACTTGATATAAAAGGTAATCGGACCTTTGAAAAAGGTTGATTTAGTATTTAGCGGAAAAATAACAAACAAACAAAAAAACAACCAGAGTTGCTAAGGAGTGAAAATTTCAAAAAAATAAAAAACATCCTAGGCGTACATCATACAAACGTGCATCCTTTACGGATGCGCAAGTATATATTTATGCATTTAACTGGGTGATTTTTTAAAGTTTTAAATGCAACTGTCCTTCGGTTATATGATAAAAAATAGCATTGGCGAACAGAATCTAGGTACAATATAATAATCAATAGAGAATCGGTTCTATAATAATAAATACGAATCTGCATAAATAAATATATCATATGTAATCTTGTTTTAATACCGGGCAACGCCTGGCAGCCTACCTGCTGTATATGACACATACCCATTATCCGCGCAAATTGAATAGATGCATCTAAATAATATCTATTTTTCACGCCGTATCACTTTCCCTTCTCATTTTTCTTTCTGAAATAGAAATCATCATTTCTTGATTTTTTTTTTGGGGGGGGGAAACAATTTTGATTTGTTCAATTTCTTTTTATTTTTCGTACGTCTGTCCTGATTTCTCCAACGAATGACGTTTTAAACTTCTTTAAAAAAAAAAAGATAACATAATTGTTTGTTTTCTCTTAACGTTATCTTTTTTTTTTCTCGCTTTTTTCTCTCGTTCATTACGAGATTTCCCGTGACTTGGATTACAGCACGTCACGTCTGTTTAGTTATGAAAAAAATAAGAATAAGGAAAAAATTTACGCTCGAAAGAATTAAACAACAAAAAATACAATCAAAAGAGACAAAAAATAAACACAAAAAACATGAATCGCGTCACATTTACTTATCATTTTATTCGATTACGCGTCAATGTTATTTATTTATAACTTTTAAAAATTTTGTTTTAGCTTAAGCATACCACGTACTTACCGCTGAACTAAAAAACGCATGTATACACAACGAAGTACACGCAGATGCACAAACATCCACAAAGCACACCATCTCGCACATATAAGAGTGTATATATATGAGGGCTGTTCCAAAAGTAAGACCTATTTTTTAACTTAAAAGTTAAATGCAAAAGAGCTAAGATGGAAGTGATCAAATAAAAACCTTTCAGCTCAAGAAAGTATTTTCTACATAGTCACTATTGTACTAAATACCAGGCTCTTTTGATGCCTCGGTCGGTACAGTCTGGATCGCGGTTTCTCTTCCACATATATACCACCATTCCCGGGTTGCTTCTCAAATCACTGACGCCATTCTTAAATCGACGAATCCATCTCCCAATGATGCTGACATAAACTGCATCGATTTTGAAAACATTCACCAGGATCCGATGACTATGCATCGGTTCAATTGTTTTTGCAAAAAAAAAAAAAAATAAAATAAAATAAAATAACGACGCACATCTGCTGGTAAAGCACTCTATGACAAAGGTTTCTTTCTTAAAGAATCACACTGTACATATCTGCAATCAAGTCATGATACTTTAAGATCATTGATGCATCATTTATGTAATCATAGAAATGCAATTTTCTCGCACACATTTGGACTGAACAAAAAAGTTATTCATCTACAACACCCGCCGCTCTCTTCATATATATATATATATATATATATATATATATATATATATATATATATATATATATATATATATATACGAACAAATGATAAAACATGTTAAAAACATCTTGAAAAACAGGTAAAAACATATTTAATTTTTAAAAGGAAGTGCAAGATAAGTGGATAGTCCTTAATCCGCGGAGTTTCGAAGAAATACTCTCCTTCTCATAGGAGGGCAGGAATTAGCAAAATGCAGGATCGGATTTTGCATGTAAAAGTATTTAATGAAACTACAAGTAAGTCACCGATCTTACTTGGTTAAAAAAGGGTAGGGTAAGGGGAATAGGAGGTAAAAGAAAAAACTATGAAAAGATTTTACATGCATGGATAGTCCGGTGAAGGGTAAAAAATCCAAGAATGCTAAAATCCAAACACGGTCGAATTTTTATATATATATATATATATATATATATATATATATATATATATATATATATATGTGTGTGTGTGTGTATGTGTGTGTGCGTGTGTGTGTATGTCTATATGCATATATATAATTTAAGGTTGCTAACAAGAGTGTTCAATAAGGAAGTAGAGCAAGTTACACTGTCCAGTTGTCTGTACATAAGCAGTACTTTTTGGTTACACAGTCATGGTCATGTTTCGTTCTTCTAGTATTTAGAAACTAGACACCTCATAAAGCAACACAGCCTCTCATTCAAAAGGAGAATTCATAACATTCACATGTGCGGCAGTCATTCTCTGCTTGAGTTCTTCAACGTAAGCAGGACTTACGTATTCCGCTTTTAAATAGTAAACGTTGTTGCCTAATGAGGTCTTTAGTTTCTAAATACTGGAAGACCACAACATATTCATGACTGTAGCAACAAATTGCTGCTTACGTAAAGACAAATTGAATGTGTGTATATTTATATATATATATATATATATATATATATATATATATATATATATATATATAAGTGCGTATATATATTACAATTCTTGACACTATCTGTTTCGTAGTAAAACATAATTCACTTATATATATATATATATATATATATATATATATATATATATATATATGTATATAATTAAGTGAATAATTTTGTTCTACGAAACAGATAGAAGCTCTTACAGCACACCTGGCAACGCTAAGTTGTCATACGTGTGGTCAAATCTGCAAATCTAAAAGTGGATTGACACGGCATTCGAGGATTCACAATATTAGCATGCGATCACTTTCAGAAGGAAAGTTTTTATGCCACATTTGTGAACATTCATGTAGGTCTAAAGCTGGATTGAAGAGTCATCTACCTGCACACGGACGCAATAACACAAAGGCGGCAGACTTCTATCTAGAAGTAGCCATCACATATATGTGTATATATATATATATATATATATATATATATATATATATATATATATAGAGAGAGAGAGAGAGAGAGAGAGAGAGGGTAAGAGGGTGTCCACAAAAAGATGTAATTATTTTTAATGTCAATATCTCAGAAACTACCAGTGTATTTTATTGAAACTACACAAACATTTTATTAAACATCATAAGTGTTTTTGTTAACATTTCAAAGAAAAAACAACGATATGTTGATTCTATGACCGATTTAATAATTTTCACAAATGCTCAATATGTGACCCTTCAGACGTCAAGTCGGTAATCAAATTTACACCAAACACGCATCAGCACGGCTTTGGGAACATTCACCAGTGCAGCATTGATTCTCTGCTGGAGTTCCTCGATGTTAACAAAAAGGGGGCTATAAACCAGTCCTGTCACAAAACAAAAAAACAGTGGAAAAGTGCACACAGTGCCAGGTCAGATAGATTGTGATGACCATTCCAGTAGGTAAATTTTCTCCTCGCTATCACGCCCGGTTCATATTTCTGACAGGTTTCTATAAAAGCTGTGAAAATTAGAGATACTTTATTGGAAAATTGCCAAAATTATTGGCCTGCGAAAATAAGTTAAAAAATTTGGAACACTCCTTTTCGGTCTATCTGTCTTTCTTTCTCTCCAAATATTTATCTATGTTCCGTTCTACTTACACTGAAGAACTGTGATACAAGGAAACATTCTGCTTGTGGATGTTATATATATATATATATATATATATATATATATATATATATATATATATATATATATCGACAGTGATCAATATGCAAGTGAAGCTAGGTAGTAAGTTTGGAAATTATATACGATAATTACGCTACACAAGGTTTACCACGTTTTATTCTCGTGAGAGTTCGGCAGGATATTGCATGACATCGATATTGTTTCGTGTTCTATATATTCTTGTTGTACTGAGTTTCTTACTCAGCCAATGAGAATTTTTTTATACACTAACAAGTTCATCATAAGTAATGGTCACGCGTTTATTAGTAAACTGTTCACTTCATCTTCACCTTTTTCTTTTTTTATATTTTCAGGGATCGGGTTACGCCCTCATTTGTGGTGTAAATTTACCTTGTTTTATTCTGGATGTTTTTCAGTTACCTTTATTTATAATAGTGTGTTTGTATTGTATTTGTAAGTGTATTTGCTTATGTTTTTGATAGTTATTATTTAGTAACGGCTGCGCCGCGTCGGCACACACAACGCCTAGACAAACACAAAATCGAGCACTTTCAATATCAAGTACACTAAACATCGTCTTACCATCAACGCTTACCTTGTGAACTCGGAATATGGGAAATTCTCACGGGCACAAAACAAAATAACCGAAAAAATAAAAATACCCTAACTAAGAGTAAGGATATTGAGTAGACGTTGGATAAAATGATGGTTAAAGTTATTGCGAACATACCAGGATTCGAGCCCGGAATCTTCTGATTCGTAGTCAGCCGAGCTACCCACTGTGTCACAAGTCCTGTTCGTATGCCGCAGGATGTTACCGCGACTATATACAGACAGTGCTCAATTCCGTTTACATCGGCAAGTATCTTTTTCGACAATTGCACAAAACAGCACAAAAACCCTTATTTTTTTGTGACTTAGCATTGTTCGTTACAAACCATATGCAGATAAGGACAATGTAGGGGCTCAGATCTTTCAGGGGGAAAATATTTTTTTAATTCGGTGCATTCGTTCGAAAGATTTATTGGTATATATACACACATAAATAAATAAATAAACATTTACAATTGTGTTATTATTATTATTATTATTATTATTATTATTATTATTATTATCATTATTATAATTATTATTGTTATTACTATGTTTATTATTATTATTATTACTATTATTATTATTATTAATATTATTATTTTTATTATTATTATTATTATTATTATTATTATTATTATTATTATTTATTATGTAGCATGTTCATATGGACGGAATAGAAGTATCAAGGATAAAATGTTATCTTTTAATAGGCTGCATATCCATCATAAATAATATCCGACGAAAACCAAAGCCAGAGAGCTTATCACTTGGATTATTAAATGGTAAGAAACATGTTATAGGCACCTCGAAATGTATCACTTGGAATTTGATTTGAACACGACTCCGTGACAGTGTGCAGGGAAGCTGTGCTTGTAGTAATTTGCTCTGCACATGAGAAGTTTTAAAAAGAAACCCGTTTAATAGTATTCAGTAATCTTTTAGGCGCACAAAAAGAAGGAAAATTTATTTATAAAAGGTATACTATTTGTAGCGGTATAAGCTTCATAAATTCTCGCTGTAAATGGTTTACAGAGGGGGGGGGCGAGGAATAGAAACAAAGCTCAGTCGGGCATAATAATGGAAATGACTTTAGAGTAGAGAAAGACAAGTTACTATTTTGAACAACTACTACTATATTAAAAATTGATGGGTTGGATTTTTTTTTCAAGAGAAACAGAATGATAAGAGTAAGGGAGTATTTCTCTGATAAACTTTTTCAGAGATTAAATATCAGTGGAGAAATCGCCATGGGAAAAGCGATAGAGTAGAGTAAGACGAACGCCATCTTTTCTTTGAGAAAATCAGCGTAAAGACTTAAATAAGTTATCTGTTCTAGTAGTTTAGCTTGTAATTTTCCGAGGCTAACAATGCTACACTTCCAAGTTTGTGTGTAGCCGTTCCAGCAGCGTTTGTCATTTGTTAATGCTGGGAATACAAGCAGATATACTAGGAATAAAATGGACACTCTTGTTTGTCTAATAGAATTGGTCTATGTATATTCTTTTGCGCAATGCTTATCAAATTATGCCCCATAAACGACCGAATCTAAAATTCATAAACTTTCTAAATTAAGGGTTTACAGAAAGCAATTCTCTCGTTCTATCGAATGGGGCTGGAAGGCGTGCGGCCCACAGTTAAATACAAGGCCTTAAAAATCAGAAGTCATTTTGCCACCGTAATCAAGCTAGCAAACTGTCACGAAACTGAAGAAATTTGTCGTAGACTAATTCTGTTTAGCATTCTTTTTGGGAAACATTATTATTCGAGAGGAAGGCTGGCCTTAATTTTGTTTTACGCATTCGCAACAGAAGGCCTTACGCACGCTCCTCTGTAACCATGGAAAGACAGCCGATTACTACGTCCTTATTAAGATTCCGGTTTACGAGTTCAATTTTTATCAGGCCTCGACCTCGGTTTATTCTGCAAATTCGTTAATTCTATTTTGCAACTGTGAATTTGTCACAGAAAACGTTCCGTGTGCATTCCTTGATTCGCTAACTGAGTTCGATCGAACTGCAAATCAAGTAATATTATCATAACTTCGAAAGAGATCAACAATCAGGGTGAAAATTCAGATAGAAGGAGGAGCGTTTGTTGTTAGAATAACCTATGTTCAACCACTCATTAAATTAAAAAGAGGAATTGAATATACGGCACACATTCTTGTCTAATTCTAAAGTTTCAAATTCGAACTCAGGAGAGCGTATACATCCGCCTTCAATTTGCAAGAGATATTTGGTTGAGAATCAAAATATTTCCGGGCCCCTTTAATCAAATCACCTTCAGCAACTTAGGATAGCTGCCAGAATTCCAAGATGCATCAAACAATCGTCGGTTATGTGTAACAGCTTAAGAAGTGATTTTTTTTTTACAAAGGCATCACCACATTATCAAGGCCCAGAGGCCACTCAAGGATAAGGGTTAAAGAGTGTACAGTAGAAATTGGTCAATATAGTAATCATTAGTAATGAAGATTTGGTAAATTTAATAACTTATATGGAACGGCTCATCAAGAACTTATTTACTTTAGACTTGAACACAACCATATTGTAGTCAGCCGGAAAGCAGGAAAACGGAAGACAATTCCACAGGCGTGCAGTTCTAAGAAAGAAGCTTTGTTCATGGAATCTACGTTTAGGTTTAGGCACAGATAAAGAGTGGGGGAAATTATTGATAGTGTTTACAGCTAGACGAGTGTTTCTTGTGAAAGTTTGGCGAGGGGGGACCATAGATTGAAGCTCAGTTGAACACTTTCCATGAAAATAACGATACATCAGAGACAAACTCGCAACATCTCTTCTGTGAGATAGAGGTTGCAAGGAGGAGAAAAGGACATCTCCTACGAGGCTACGAAGTCTATTTTGAACTCTATCAAGGCAGGACAAGTCCTTTCTAGCAGCTCCTGCCCAGATGTGGCAACAGTATTCCATCCTTGGACGTACCTGGCTCTTATATAGGTAGAGAATAGCATCAGCAGTGAGATATCTACTGGATCGATAGAAAGATCCCACCATTTTTCCAGCGGCCTTGGCAACAGATTTGATATACGTGTTCCATTTAAGATCAGGATGATGTAAGGATTTTTTTTCTCTAATACTTTTATAATCACTCAACTCGAAATTAAATGCGTTATGAAAGTCCACCATTCTTGCAAAATGTTTGATCGACTGGACATGTTCTGACAAGCCATTTATCAGTATTTAGCATAAATCTGGCAAATGATAAAGTGCTTCGAGAAAGCTGAAATTGTTTTTTTTAATGATTCATAGTTCTCTTAATATATATATATATATATATATATATATATATATATATATATATATAGTGTACCAAAACAGTAAATACACCGCTCACATTTCTGCATATATAAGCATATTTCTTCGTGCAGTTATACTGAGACGATGACACATTGACACAATGAAAAGTAGTATATGAAAGTAAATTTATTTTATTCTCAAAATAACTACAAATATAACCATTAAAAGCTAAACTGCTGCCAACAAAGTGTGTACATCCCTGAAAAAACTATAGCCGAAAACATCATTTTCCTTCCAAAATGGCATGTGGTTCATTAGTGTCAAAAGGCCTACGTGTGCAAAGTAAGCAGGTTTGTTCAGATTTGTAG
>NC_136516.1:5110000-5125000 GCF_053919585.1 Euprymna scolopes
CTTGAAAAATAAATTAGTGGTATTATAGTGAATTCGAGAGCGAGTTGATGCAGTTATTGCAGGTGATTAAATGACTTACTGACGAGATGGTTTTCTAACGAATGATAAAAAATATGTTTTGTATATTTTTAAAGGTTAAAGACTTCAAAGACTATAAATATGTATGTATATATATATATATATATATATATATATATATATATATATATATATATATATATATATATACTTGGTTGACTATTTAAAAAAAAACTGATTACATATAATGATAGAAGATGTATCGAGACACAGAAATGGGTATGTTTAATCTGGCAGAATGATGGTTCATTAAATTTGTCATGTCTGCGTTAGCGCCTGGTCCATCAAGTATGAAAATTACAAATATTTTTTTTTTAAGCGTTTACAAGTGTTTTTGATATAGATGTAAATAAGAATACTTTGATAATTATGTTTTAACTTAAATAGGGATGGTATGATAAAATTGTGGGGTCTGCGTTCGCGCCTGGCCTCCATAGAATGGAAATATGCACACACTTTTATAAAAATCATTTCATATCCATCTGCGTAAGTAGACTTTGATAATTATGTTTCAGTTTGAAGAAATATGGTATAATAAAATTATGTTCGTTCGCACCTGACACTATATAGAATGGAAATATGTCACAAAGTTTAACAAATTGTCTCAGTGTGAACAGGTATGGATTAATAAATTATGGGGTTTGTCTATTTTTTTTTACTTTCATCATATTTTGCTTTGGTTTTGATACCCCCAAATTCGAAGCTATCTCTGTACAAACCTTCCTTTTCATAACCTATCATACTTTCATAAATCAGAGTCCATTTTCTGTACGCTGTTTTTGAACCCAGTCAACGAGTACTTTTTGCTAGTATATATATAAATATATATATATATATATATATATATATATATTTATATATATATATATATATATATATATATATATATAAGAATGAATGAAATTGTCTGTGTTTCTGTATGTGTGTGTCCACTGCCCTTTAATATTACTCTGTTAATTCTTAATCTAATGACTCGAGTTTTAAGATATCTGGTGTTGATATTTGGGATTATTTTTTAATCGGGTTTCGCCCAGAAATTTGATTTTAGGTTGTCAAAGTGCAACTATTTTTCCTTTGAAAACTCAACCAATTTTACGTCTACACACTTGAAATGTTGAATGTATGTTACCTCGACATGGATCCATATTTTAAACATAATGGAGTCCATAATATTAAATGTTAGAGTGTTAAATTAATGTCAAAATAAATTTGATTTTTCGTCGGATTCTATGTATGTTTAGTTGTACATAATGTGTGAAGTGTGTCATCATTGTTTGCTTTTGGGACGTGAGTTTTTGTGCACAAACATTTTATTAAAATTAAAAAAAACAAAAAACAAAAACAAAAAAAACTTCAGACGTTTTAAACGCTGTTCTATTCATTTGGAATTTTTCGTCTGATTCTAAGTATTTTTTTTTGTCAAACTCAGTCAATTTTACTCAGCACATTTATCCTGATCATTAAGGATATATGACTTTTTGAATGCTTCTTCCTGTGTATTTTACATGTATGCGCGTATGTACGCGTGTAAATTCATATGTTAGTAAATGCTTATAATGTGTGCCTCTATGTGTGCATGTTAGAATGTGTGTGTACATGCATATGTATGTTTGCGCGCATTCTGTGTGTATGACTGTGTATGTGTGCAGGCATGTGTTTATTTCACTGTGTATGTTGGGTGGAGAAGGCTCCTGTAAGTCGTGGTGAAGGCAAACCCTCTAGGAGAATCAAATCTCTGATTTAAACAACCATAAAGCGGGAGACCAGTATCCGCATTAAGCTAGTCTGCAGTTTAACTTGTTGCTGGTTATCTTGCTCTTGCTTGTTGCTGGACAAAACATTTTGAACCGGGAGAGAGATTTAGCTGACGTACAAAGCTAAATATCTGTAACACCATCTTTGTATAGATACTTCCTCAGGCCTTTGTCATAAAATAGTCATATAGCAATGGTAAAGTTGTGACGCGTGTAGGCTTGAAATGCTGGAAGCATGTAATAATTGATCTGGCATTATTATATGTATACGTGTGTGTATGTACGTATATTTGCACGTATTTTTATATAGGCACTTGTGTATGTATATGTATATATATATGTGTGTGTGTATATCCATGTATATATGTATATATGTGTGTGTGTGTTTGAATGCGTATATGTATATATGTTTGTTTGTGTATGTATGTATATGTATGTGTATCTATGCATATGTGTATGTGTGTGTACAAATGCATATATATATATGTACGTATATGTACATGTATTAAATGTGTGTGTATGTATATGTGTATATATGTGTACGTATTTGTATGTGTTTATGTATGTATGCGTGTGTTTGTATTAGTATATGTGTGTATATATGCGTATATATTTGAGTATGTATGCATGTGGGCATGTATATGTATTATGTATTGCGTATGTATGTATATATGTATATATGTGTGTATGTTTATGGATATATGTGTGTATGCGTGTACGTATATATATATATATATATATATATATATATATATATATATATATATATATGTATATATAGCAATGCCAGTATTTAGTGGCATGTCTGCTTGTAGTGTGTGAATTCGCCGCTACCACTAAAAAAATAAATTAAATAAATAAAAATAAAAAGTCATGTTAGGGATCATGGACTTTAAGTGTCTGAGGGCGTGGCACTCGTCTGACAAGACGTTGCAATCATCATCATGTATATGTACATCTACTTCTTACTGGAGATCTATATCTCCACATGTATGTATATAGGTAGGTGTGTATATATATATATATGTGGGGGGTCTATATATATTTGTGTGTGCACAAGAGTTGTGTGTATGTGTGTATGTCTGCATATGCTCAATGTATGTCTGCGTATATTTTGTTTTATACATGTGTGTTTATACATTTTATACATGTGTGTTTACGTATATGTCTGTAGCAATGTACACTTATGTATATGTATGTATGCGTATTTGCGCGTACGTTTACGTATGTATTATACAAAACAACCCATTGTAAACTGAAATGGATAAGTGGAATTTAGCGATTACGAACATTTTTAATGAAACCTGTACTTTTCAAAAACATGACATCTACACTAACCTGTTCTCTCCCCTCCCTCTCTTTCCCTCTCGCTCTCCCTCTCTTTCCCTCCCGCTCCCGCGCTACCGTTCATCTATGTTATATACCTTACTAAACAAGCAAAAGGCAGTTCAAATTTAAAATTGAAACTCCCCTCTCCTCTTCTTACCCCCTCCCTTTTTCTTTTCTTTACCATCCTCTCTCTGCCGAACACTCCCTATATCTATATATCTCTACCCACGCCTAAATCAATCTGCTATCCCCACACACACAATACAATTTAATTAACTTAACCCTCAAAACTGAAATATTGGCAATACCTGTCTTCCTCCCCATTATTATCTCCTACCTCAACCCCCACCCATTTTCTTTTTTTTTCTTTCGTATTTCTTCTAAAATACGTATTACTAATACTAATAATCACTTTTGTAAGTTCTGACGAGGCTGTTGTATAGTAAACATGGTCCAACATCTGAAACATATGTAACCAAACAGATAAAACGGTAAAAACTAAAACAGACACACACACACACACACATCTATATATATGTGTGTGTGTGTTTGCATATATATATATACACATATATATATAAATATATATATATATATATAAATAAAAGTTACAATAAGTTTACTAAGGTAATCAAAATGGTAAACTTAAAATATATTATAAATATTAAAGAGTTAATATTTACAAGTAAAATAAACTCAGCCAAATATAAAAAGCTCAATAAAACCGATAACGAAATAACCGGACAATCCATTCATGTGAAATATTTTTATTATTTTTCTTTTGCCTCCTGTTCCCCTTACCTCACCCTTTTTTTAACCAAGTAAGATCTTTGACTTACTTGTAGTTTCATTAAATACTTTTATATGCAAAATCCGATCCTGCATTTTGCTAATTCCTGCCCTCTGATGAGAAGGAGAGTATTTCTTCGAAACTCCGCATTAAGGGCTATCCACTTATCTTGTGCTTCCTTTTTTAAAAATTAAATATGTTTTTAACTCTTTTTCAATATGTCTTTTAACATATTTTATTAATCATTTGTTCATATATATATATATATATATATATATATATATATATATATATATATATATATATATATATATCTTTGTTATCTCGATGGCAATTTGATTATCAGAACTAGGCTGATGTAAAAGGCCTTTTGGAAAAAAATCCAACTCAAAGACAATGGTTGTGAAATAGTCGGGTATATTTCTGAGTAGCAGATTATTAAATCGTAAAATATAATGTAAACGATAAAAAACTTAATGAAACGCAAAAGAAAAAGGAAAACGCACTAGGAAGTTTCTGCCATTAAATAGATTAACGCATTAGTTAATTGGATAAATGGGTGCATAAAAACAAAAACAAATTATTTCAGACGAATTTGCGAATAAAACAGAAAGAAAAATGACGATATCAAAAGTGATACCTGAAGAGGTTAATCGAATTATTGGAAAATCAGTAAAGAATTCACAGACGTGTTCATTAAGATTTCAACTGTATACATAGAGTGCATATATATATATATATATATATATATATATATATATATATATATATATATATATATATATATAATATATGAGGGGTGTACGAGAAAGTCTCCTGGTATTGTTCGGTCGTATAATATGCATAAATATTAGATTCAATAAATATAAAAACTGTGATTATTATGTTTTACCTGGACACTTCATATCTTATAAAAGACAATATACTTGAGATGAAATCCAAACCAACATTGCATCAACTATGATAACCGCTATGCAAGTTTGACATGATCTTTTAAAACTATTTTTAACCTTCTCATACTTAACATAACGCATTCGTGCAATAGTTGATAAACATGAATATTTAATGACCAATTCCTCAATTTTAAACACGAAGATGTGTTTTTTTTTCTGGATGAATATGCTATGTATTAACTGTCCAGTCTGTAGATCAAAATTTGTTGAGTACATAGATTGTGAAAGTATCAAACACACATTCTTATATATATATATATATATATATATATATATATATATATATATATACATATATATATATATATATTTATATATTTATACGTATATATATACACTTCAAAATAAGTATTGTGCATGGATAAAGTAATTAATGTTATCGAGGTTCATACAATATCATCACTAGCGAAGTAAAGCAAAATATACTTTCTATTTGTTAATTAGCGTACCGAATGATGCTCATAATTAGGTAGCGACATGTAATTCTTTATGCAAGAAAAATAGAAAATATATGAAAATATATATATTTATGCATATATATATGTGTGTATATATGCATATATATGTTATATATATATATATATATATATATATATATATATACTTCGACAAAGTCTGGCTACATAATATAGCCAGAATTTGTGGACACCCTGTATATATATATATATATATATATATATATATATATATATATATATATATATATATATATATATATATATATATATACAGGGTCTCCACAAATTCTGGCTACATTATGGAGCCAGACATTGTGGAAGCACCCTGTAGATTATGTAGCCAGACATTGTGGGCACCCTGTATATATATATATATATATATATATATATATATATATATATATATATATATATACACGTGTGTATATATATATATATATATATATATACATATATATATATATGGATATATATATGCTTGTGTGTCTGTGTAGGTGTTTGTGTGTATGTGTGCGTATGCATGTATATATATATATATATAAATGTGCGTGTGTCAATATATATCGTCTGTAAGTGTATACACGATTTTAAACTACACTTTTTATTCGTTCATAATTTACCTGAATCTATTTAGAGTATACATTGCTGAACAAACACAACGGTATAACACGAATAAATGTCAAGAGAATAAGTGTCACATCTATACAAAGTAAAATACAACAGAAAATAGTATCTGAATTTTTTTAAATAGATTTACTGTAAAACTGATAAAACTTTAGCACTGATGATTCCTGATTATGTATGCGGTACTTAGCACACAATGAATTGGCAATGTATGAGACTGTCGGCCAGTAAAAATATCTACTACCCGATGCCATTTATTTGAATATGAATGTCCCAGTGTTACAAGTATAATATTTTTATTCATATGTATGTACTATGTATGTATGCATGTATATATATATATATATATATATATATATATATATATATATATATATATATACATATATATATATATGTATATATATGTATATATCCACACACACATACATATATATACACACAGACATATATATATATATATATATATATATATATACTCGGGTTTTTTTTTTTTATATTCAAAAGTAATGGACTAATGAATTCAACGAGGTTGTTAGATAGTGCTCAATAAAAAGAGCTGATAATACTCGTTTATTGTTATATAAACATGCTCACATCCCGCTGCTGTAGCAGCGGGATGTGAGCATGTTTATATAACAATAAACAAGTATATATATATATATATATATATATATATATATATATATATATATATAATGATATATATGTATATATAAATATATGTATATATATATATGTATATATATATACATATATATATACATATATTTACAAAAGGATAAAGTAAAATCGACAACATAAAAATGTATACTAATGAATCATATTTTACTTGTTCATTACTAGGAAAATCACATTACTAGGTGGAGATATAGGAAACTCACATTACTAGGTATTTTTATTTAAATATTTAGGAGCCTAATGCTACTAATCAGAAGAGGAAAGTGGTACAATATAACAAACAAGAAATCTAACGTCTAGCGAGTGGAGCATTAGGAACGGAATTTTGAGATGTCATGAGAGTACAAATTATAGAGGTTGTCGGAGTAAATCTCTTTGGTTTTTACTAATTTTCTAACATTCTTTATACATAATGATATAATTTGCTTGGTTAAATTTATATACATCAGTATATACTTCTGCATTGTCGACTTTTCATTTCTTCATTTTGTGTTTAAGGAACAGCCTACTTGTTAAACTCATTTATTATCCCGATTATCTCTACTTAATGTATTATTCTAATACTTCTCGGCTCCTCTCCGCGTATATATATATATATATATATATATATATATATATATATATATATATATATATATATATATATATATATATATACATATATATATATATATATATATACTAGCATTTCAGGCCGGCGTTGCCCGGGTGTTTGGCGGTGTATGTTGAGCAAAAGAAAAAGTGGTAGTAGGAAATTAGGCTCGAACCATTACAGCTAAGGAGGTAAAGAACGAGGGAAAACGAGACGTCCTTGCTGTTACGATCAACGCCAAACCGGAGGTGACGTAAGTTTAAATTAAGGCTAGACAATACAAAGCGGAGGACGACTTTCGAAAATATCGGCGAAAAAAGCGACCCACCTGTAGAAAAGTGCCCAGTTGAGGGTGAAGATATTAATGTCTTAGGTAATCTTTATATATTTGTCGTCAGAAAGCATGAAACTGTCCTTAAACGAGCCTGTCTTGTAGTAAAATTTAACACAGTTTATTCTTTGACCCAGCTCCCACGGGGGTCTTGTTGTACTCACGGTCCTTTATTTTGGCATGTCCTGTAAAATAAGGGCAATCGGTGAATAAATAATGAAGATATCACATATAGTGTACACGGGGCCCGTTTCTGTTGTCATCATATCATACTTTCAGCTATTAATGTATTTTTTATTAGGGGGGGTAATGTTGGCGTGTCATCAAATCTCAGTCAGTTAGGTTGCAGTTTATTATATCTTTATCCATCATGATATCTTTCAAACTTAACATTGATTGCATGCTATTGCTCTTATATTAGTTAAGCAACATAAGATTTACCTTTACTTGGTAACGTATATGGCTTTTTACACATGTCTAAAAAGTCGCCATATTATGAGATTATTTTTCATTTAAATAGCATATAACAAAGAAAAGTGTAAAATACTCAAAAAGATAAATAATTTAGGTTATAATGCTGAAAAACAGTAAAAGTTCTATGGTTAGATCCTCAATAAAACAATGTATATATAAACAGACCTCCACATATAGAGATGCACATATATACGTGCCCTATGTACATATACACATACACAAACACACATGTATATATATATATATATATATATATATATATATATATATATATGCGTGTGTGTGTGAGTGTGTATTTGAAAAAACTAAAAAGAAACACACCTAGTCACATGCTCAACAACGTGTCGTTCCCACACTAAGACTTCATCAGGAACTCTGAAATAACAACGACGCGCTTACGAACAAAAATCCATCCCGCCTCTCTTCCACCCTTTTATCTTGTCGGAATAATATTCCGTCGTTTCTCATCACATATTCATACATGCTACATTATTAATTGAAAAACCTTTGGGAATGATCTCGTTTTAAGAGTTTAGAATTTTATTGGAATAGGAAATTATTAACGTCCTTTTGGTGATATAATGTTTACAGGATCTTTACTCTGGCGAATATATGAAGTGTTTTTTTTTAAATCCTGTAAGGTGAGGTGAAAATGTATTCTATTGGATAAAAGGTGCTTAAATAAAGTTGTTAAGTATGTACAGTTGAAATATTTATTTGTATAGTTGTGCAAAAATAATGTTGTTTTTCGTCTTATACACACAAACAGAGACACACACAAACGCACACACACATACACACACACACACACACACACATATATATATATATATATATATATATGATAAAAATGGTGTATGCCAGATTTACAATAAGAGAAAAAATGCCTGTATGTTTAGTTCGTATAGAATAGTATTTATAAAGGTGTTTATAAGAATTATCTAAGATATTGTAGAAATATTTCTTGATGTTTGTTTATAATTTATAATAAGGGGTTGAATCATGAGTTATTTTTCTTCTTCGTTTCCGGAAGTTATTGATAATTTATGTTATTTCTAAATTTAGTTGGATCTTTTAATTGTCTATTGTATTGATTATTGTTATCAGTATTCTGGTTCTCCATATTAATTATATTAATTGCCATGTTATAAGTTCTGTATATGATTTATTGACAGATTATCAGTTGAATTGCTCATATATGATTTAGGATTATAAAGGTGATTATTAGAATATGAGATTCCCTATGAGGTTCGTTGGTTAAATAGTGAATTAATATATACGAGGTTTCTTTTTTAAAATATCGTTATGAAATTTCATGTGTTAATAAAAAATGAACTTTTAAAAGTTTCCAATTGGCTTTAATCACTTGTATAGAAATTCTTTCTTATTTGCAAATGTAACGGTTGACGAAAACACGCTGTCAAAAATGGTAAAAAAACAAACAATATAAAATTATGACTGTGTTCAAAATAGACTTCGTAGCTTTGCCCTTTTTTCACCCTGCGACCTCTTTATCACAGAAGACGCGTTGGGAGCCGATCTGTGCTTTATAGTTATTTTCATGGAAATTGCTAGTCTGAGCCTCAATCTATGGCCTGCCCTCGCCAAATCTTTACGAATAACACTCGTCTAGCCAAAACCTTAATCAATAATTTCCCACACGCTTTATCTGTCTCTAAACCTAAACGTAGATTCCACGAACAAAGCTTCTTTCTTAGAACTGCACGCCTATGGAGCACTCTTCTGTTTGCCTGCTTTCCAGCTGACGACAATTTTACTGTCTTCAAGTCCAAAGTAAACAAGTTTTTGATGAACTGTTTCTTTAAGTAATCCAATTCACAAAATTTCCACTACTTATGATTTCTATGCTATAATCCATTGACTCATGTATACCCATTAACCCTTATCCTCGAGTGGCCTCCGCGGCTTGATAAGTGATGACTCTGTTTGTTAAATAAAACAATGATAGAAACCCCCTCAATAGGTATCACTTTTTAAAACTTATTGGGTGAGTTTCTACCTGTACTTAATTTTTGATTTTTGAACCATTTTTGATGAGCTGTTATCTTAATTACTTAATTAATTATTTTAGCAGCTTGACACTATTTTTGTTTGTTTGTTTTTTTAGAACCGATTAAAACGCTTTAGCTTCCTGTTAAACAAGAAAAACTTATGCAGGCAGGAAGAAGATTACATTTTCTTGCTTTTAATAACATTCATTTGTTATATACTTGAATCTTCGATTCGTTTGTTTCCTTCTCTGCTAAATCCCCGAATCTTTATCTATTTTGCAGTTTTGTCATTAAGCGTTATCTACTCGAGGACGCTTCTTGCGACGCGTGACTATGTAATAGACCAATATTAATGAATTCATCATGCTACATGTAGGCTGTTTCTCGCATGTCTTGACATTACACGAGCCACGCTTTAATTAAATCATAGGCGTAAAATCGATGGAAACGTCTTAAGAAATAACGCACAAGGTGACAACAGTAGTCCGAAAAATCGAAATAATCTGAACGAGTATGACGCTCAGCGCTATCCGATCATATAATATGCTTAAATACGATATTTTCATTTATGTAGATTGCGCATTTTGTGTAAGATAATCGATTTCTATTGAATATTATAGCTTACGAGAAATAATTTGCCCAGCGAGCTTACCTGCAAAAAAAAAAAAAAAGAAAAAAATTAAAAAATTAAAAATAATGATGATAATGCCGTGTATATAATTCCGTTTGTGTTTACCATATCACGTCAGTTGATATTTGGGGTTTACTATTTTCAAAATAACCTTTCTTTTCTTATAGATAAACAGGAGAATTTTTACAGAGGTATATTTACGTTACATCGGCCAAGGCTACACCGCTGTGAACCTTCTTTTCATGAATAAGAGAAGAAAGACCATTTTAAAAATCGGATTTTATCGATTCCTATACTTAGCGGATGAATTTCTGTACAAATCATATCTAAGAACACTGCCAAACATATACATCATCTTTCTGTGAAATTTGCAAAGAATTGGTTCAGCCGTTCCAAAAGCTAGGAAGAAAGAAGCACACACACACACACACACACACACACACACACACAGAAAGGGACTTTTAAATAATATTAGAGATATGCGAATGTATTTGGGTTTATTGTTTTTAATCTACTGTAACCATGGCAACAACATAGATGGAACCTAAGAAAAACTGAAAAAGACTTCTGAATGTAGACGTCCTTTTATTTTCATATCGAGAGCAAATTCCAAATATTTTTACGTAGGCCCCGAGACATGCGTGTAATTGTTTTGCTGGGCGGTTGTGCATATCAATAATATATGATATCAAATAAAAATAAATATAATAAAATAATGAGAACAAAGTTGGACTAAATATGGCGACAATTCAAACGTACGTAAATTTATTCTCAGTTCTAAATAGAATTTCCGAGGAAGACGAGTTAATTCAATTTAGGAAACTTTAAAAAATAAATGTATTCAAACGGAAGCAAAGTACATTACGAGAGTTAGCAATTGAGATAATCATTTTACCGACGGTCTTTAGAGGTATCTATTATGTGCGCATGCGTGTTGGAGTACATTGATGGAAAATATTTGTTAAATTGTTGTTTTTTATATATATCGTTGTTCTCTATGCAATGGGAGGGGAAATTATTTTGAGTTTTTTTTTTCCTGCTTAACTCCTTAGATGCAACGTGTTTATTCCCCCGGGTTCGTTTCTTCTTATTTTTATTCTTAATTAGTTTCAGGCTTAATGCATACAAATTAGATTTTATATGGAAGAAAGTTTTCTGAAAAAGGTCGAAAGGCTGAACTAGAGAATAAAAACGTGAACACAATAGAGGGTGAAATGAAAGAAATATTACAACACGTACATATTGTACATCTATCTATCTTTCTATCAATTTATCTATCTATCTATCTATCTCTCTATATATATTTATGCGTGTATATGTATACATATAATGCAATACAGAATATATTAATATACTTTTAATTTGTTTTAACTAAGAATCAAAATGTCGCTACACATCTACAGGCATGTTTCAGTCAGCTTGTTAATAGTACCATAATATCTCTATATGTGATATAGCTTATGCAAATGCTATGTCGCCTGAAGAGGTCTAGATACAAATGCTATATCGCAGGAAGAGTTCTATATATATCAAGACAGATAAAAATCTCTACGTCCAAGAAGAACAAGTAAATATATTAAATGAAAGACGAGGAATGAAGGGTTCATACTCTCTGGATGAAATATATATGTATGTGTATGCCTGTATGTATCAATATATCAATATATATATATATATATATATATATATATATATATATATATATATATATATAAAGCTTTTATTGATATATATAAATTAAATAAAGCTTAAATATTTATATATACATAAATATATATATAAATAAAGCTTATATATAGGAATATATATGGGTATGTATATATATATATATATGCATGTGTGTGTGTGTGTATTACACAGCAAATTTTCAAGATAGGTAAAGTTGCCCACTTTTATGAGGAACAAAAAATACCCGAAAAAAAAATACGAGGAATGGTCTACAAAGAAGTTAGTGCAAAAATGTGAATTGTTCGAGCATCTAACTGAGACGGCGGACGACATCCTTTCTTTCCATAGTTTGACGCAGCTTGATAATGTTTTATGTTCAATTCTCCTAATGCTATTGAAGCATGTATCTATTACGATCAATCACAGTGTCTTCGAGGGCAACAGGGGTAAATTTTAGCAGTTAGGAGATTGCGTTTTTAATTTATCTTTATACCTAAGTAATGCTCGGTCTACCGCCAGTTTACCACTGTACGGTTGGCGGTACATCCACTTTTTTTAGAATTTTTTTTTTTATCTTGCATGTGAAACCCACGATCAACCCAGTGCAGCTGTGATTTCATGAGAAAGGATAAAATTACATTAATATCGCACATGGTGAAAACGTTCAGCATTTGCATCCTGTCGCTTAAACTAATTCCACAAATTTCGCGAAGACAACTTTTGTGAAAAACATCCAATTGTTGAATTTGTCTTCTTTACAGGGTCCAACATTGAGCCATACAAGAGTATTGTGAGAACTACAGCCTTATAGATCTGTATCTTCGTTTGAATCTTATGCCCCAAACTTTCCAAAGTCGATGGCAAAGTTTTCGATTGTATTGGAGTCTTTTGCAATTCTATTGACTGTCTTATCTTCAAGCTTTCCACTAGAGTTTACTTTATTTTCGAGAAAGGTAAAGTTCTTGAAACTTGAATTGGTATTTTGGGGAATGTATGCACTGGCAGGCTCTACTTGACACCAATTTGTTTTGGATCTGGGTCTGGCTAATGAACAAATGTAATTTATGTTATGCTTAGGCAAGTAGCAGAGAATATGTTCATAAGACGTTGGGCTTCCCCGAACGAAGTAGCCACAAGTGCAGCATCATCTGCGAACAGTAATTTACGAATCACACTGGTTCAAGTAAGACTTTTGGCTTTGAACCTCTGATATTAAATCGACCACCGATTTACTGTACTCAATTTACACACTGTTTCCAATTCCACAAATGAATTACGGAAAAGTAAAGAGCAAACAGTACAGAGGGAATGACACATCCCTGTTTAACATTTACTTTGATTCGCTTGTGAAATGACCCTATCATTTGTAATATGTTTTCGGGTATTTTAAACTTTCGCAGCACTTTCTAGAAAACATCCCGGTTTACATTATCAAATTCCACAAACACTATGTACATCTGTTTCAAGTATAAAATCGTGTATCCTATTGTTGGGACGATAAATCGGAATCAGAAAGAACCGCACTGGGTATCATGATCCATTACGGAATCTGTAAAATTTGTGCCTATTTTCCGATGCTAAAAACGATTCCTTTAACATTTTTTTTATTAGGCATGCCTCTGTTACTTGTGGCAATCACGGGGTGTATATATATATAGTTCTGACAATTCTTCTGTCGCCAAAACTTTGATCAGTACAGAGTATGAGTTGTACAGCGGCCCATCACCGATCTTGCTCGTTGAACAGTGTGTTACTTTCAAACAGGATAGAATGGAATTTGTACACAACTGGCCAAATAGTAGTTGGTCTGCAACAACCAAAAAAGAAAAACGGTTGTAATTAAGCGGAAATGAAAACATGTCATCTTTTCCAGGGCTGCAATTTTTTCGTTTTCCCCTGTAAGAATAAATAGAAAGAGAAAAGTAACCTTTCTTTTGAAATGGAAATCGTTATTTCTGTTAAATTTTCTACAACAAAAACAATAATGTTTATGGGTGAAAGTATATAACAGGGTTTACATGACAGATGTATCTGTAATGTTGTCATATATAATGTGTGACGTCCAGTAGTTAAAATGTTCTTCGATCGGTGTATACATTACTTCGGTTTTTTTTTCATATAATGAAGCAGTTCATTAACATGCAGTTTTGCGTAGCGCACAAAAATAATATACCTTTCTCTGGTGTGTCCTTGTCTTTGTATACAGGTTAATCTCATCCCAAAGAAAAAACCAAACAGCAATAGGTCATGACGTTTCTAAATTTTGGAGATGAGGATTGATTAATCGTAGTTATTGGATTCATCGGACTACTATTCTTATCTTAAGTGTGACTTTCACAGCGTTTCAGTCGATGTGACCCCCGACTTTCTTCAAATGTATCTTGTCGAACTCGGGAATGTTTCTGTCGAACTCAGAAATTTGGACGGAACTTCGAGCGGAAATCTTTATTTACGTCACAGTGGTAGTGTGTACTTGTTCGGTCAGACAGGACTGAATAGAGGTCCTAGGTAATTCGCAATTGTATTTTCGGTCGCCCACACTCAGGATTGAATCTTCAGCCTTCAAGAGAATATCAATTTGTACAATTGATTTTTTCAAGTACTCTAACCACTGCGCCACGCAAG
>NC_136516.1:5130000-5160000 GCF_053919585.1 Euprymna scolopes
CATACACGTGTCACAGTCATTCATATGATATGTGTATATACGTGTGTTTGTCTAATCTATTTTTATATCGTTCGTTGAATGTAGTTGTTTATAACACTTGCGACAACATATACAGTTTAACAGCGGGCATGAAACATTTACAAAACGAAAGGACACATAACTATTCTCTGGGGTTGTAACATGGGGCCAATATGTGAAACGCACCTGGTCTGTTTCTGATCTCTTTGGCGGATACTCGGAAAAGCTGCAAAGAAGATTGATTTCAATGAAACAACAAGTCTGAAATTGTCTTTTTAGCATCTTTTATCAATGATGTTTTCATATTTTATAGCTGCCGCAGGTCCTACACCAACGCATTCGTATTCCTTCTACTGGGATCCCTACCGTTACTGAACCGTCATTCTCTTTCTGTTGAATCCGAATGCGTTTACTTTCTCCCGCTCCCTATATCTGATTAAATATATCATACATATTTTTAAAGCTCCAGACTAAGTCCACGTCACTTCAAGTGAACTCTACCTATTTTTAAATCATTCTACACCTGATCTAACATTCTATTATATAAAAACACTTTACTTTAATAATCATTTCTCTCAATATTTATTTTCATGTGATAACATTCTAACGAGTTATTAACATCAATACTGCCATCAAGACATCCAAACACAAATGAGCAGGGCACGTAGCCAGACACCATGCAACAGATGGTCCATCAGGCCAATGAAATGGACACCTCGTAAACATAAGAGGCCAACGGGAAGACCAAGAATGGGGCGGAGGGATGACCTGATACAACATGGCAGTGGATAGCTTGAGACAGAAATAGATGGCTAAAGTTTGGGGGGTGGGGGGTTCCTCCTTGAGTGATAAAAACCTTATTAATATTTAGACACATTACTGACGAGATGAGTCATCACATAAAATGTATATTTGGGCAGCACTTATTTTTTCTCAAGACATTTTGTTAAATAGTACAGGCAACTTGCGCGTCTACATATTTTCTCGTTGCTCCCTTCTAGATGATTAATGTTCAGTGGTAGATGAACTTGCAATATTGGTGAAGTACCCTAGTACTTTCAGTATCATACTATACAAAGAAGGAGGTAAAGCCTAGGAGGAAAATAAATTGTGATAATACCTGGCAGGATAATCTCGTCTTTAGGCATTGCTTTACCAATATCTAGCAGTATTTTTTTTTGTGTTGGGGTTGAAACAGTTGATATAGGTCCCACAAATATTACTCGAACGGTTTCACTGGTTCGGACCGACGTCCTCAACAAGGTTATGTAAAATACTGGTGAGAGAGACGGACAGTGGAAAGTTTTTTTTGGAAGAAGCAAATAGGTGGCAGAGGCTGCTCGATCCGGAATTCAACATGGATGAGCCAGTTTCTGGGGGATGGTGGATGGTGTGTTACGAATTTTTTTTATTAAAAGTCATCCACATTTTAAGATGTTTTGTTTGTATTGAAACTACCTCTGGTGGTGGTGGATTGATTTATTTTTATTTATATATTAGCAGGGATACCCAGCGTAGCCCGCATCGACAGATGAAAATTATCTAACACTAGCAGGACCAATGGAAATGCCACCGTTGTATTTTTATATATATGTAAACTTTACAACTAATAAAAAAATATCCTGGTATAAGTCATGTATTTCACATATATACCTCTCTTTGCTAGTTACATTTATAACAACTATTTCTTTCTTTGTGCACCGAAAATAAACGAGATTTCCATGCACAAAGTTTCTTACCAAACACTTCACACCTGCAGAACATGTTACTGTAAGAATATTTCAATAAAGACTAATGTCAACACGTATCAGTTTAATCCTCCTGAGATCCTATTTCGAATATTAATAAATCTTAATTCTCAGTTTATTTCTTAGAATGTACGTCTCTTAAGTTGTTTTATCTTGGTGTGCAACTTTCGTTTTAACAAAGAAATATTTTCTTAAAATGTAGCTCACGTTACGATGTTTATGATGTTTATAATGTTGATATTTATACAGGATGACCCCAAAAAACAAAAGCTAAATGGAGGCCATCTAGAATATATTTTGTAGAACGGAGAAAAAATGCCAAAGACCCTAGTGTTTTGATGTGATGTTTTGAATAAAATAAACTTGTTACGACCAAAGTTTCATTTCATTCAGACAAGACATTAAGAAACGGGGCCTAATTAAAGTTGGGGACCGTTTTTTTTGTCACCCTGTATTATACAGGCGGGTTCACTTCGTTGTCTTTCGTAAAATATGATGACTTGTGTGCCATAAGCTTGAATCGACACTAAAACGTATAGCTCCCCAGTATTATGTGTTTGCGTATGACATACATCAATACTTATATAAAAATTACTGGTGTTCCCTTAAGTCGTTTAATCTTGGTATAGAACTTTCTTTTCAGTTGCATCCACAAACCGATGAGAGTATTACATATGTTTATTATTCGTTTCGTTTTAATATGTTCATAATAGTTCAAGCAAAGGTAGTGCAGACTTTTATTCTTTACATGTTTTATTTTATAATGATACATCATTCGGAACAAGTGCTCGTTAGTTTAGAAGGAATCGTTATTACCTTTTTCTTAAATTTAATTTCTAGTTAGATCTAATTCGATCACCGGGTACTAATAAATTAGAACCAACGTTGAACAACACCTGCCGCTTGATCAGTGGTTGCCGGAAGCTTACCGACCTGAATATCCTGTATCTCTTCGCCGGCGATGCTCCGGTTAGTTAGCAGTCGAGTAAAGATCAGAAAAATTACAAATAATGAACATCGTTTCTTTCATGGAAGTCAAGGAGGCTTTTTCTCAACAAGAGAAAGGCTCTAACATCAATTCTGAAATGTCAGAACTGTATCTAGAATAATAGCTATAACATGCCGACTCCTAAACACCTAGATCTGGTTGAATACAGTAGACAGCCTGAAATGAATGGCTCGTATCTTGAGAAAGTTCCATGTTTTTATAGGATTCTGGGTCTGGTCTTTGCTCCTGACATTTTTTTTTACAAGGTGGTCACCATTTATCAAGGCCCGAAAGCCACTCGGTGTTATTGCGTGTAGAGTACGTTAGTATTGGAGATTTGAAAAAGTGTCTTACTTAAGCAGGCGGTTGATCAGGAATTTGTTTATGTTGGACTTGAAGACATCCAGATTGTAGTCAGATGGGAAACAGACAAACGGAACAGAATTCCACGGGCGTGCACTTCTAAGAAAGAAGCTTTGTTCAGGGAATCTACGTTTTGGTTTTGGCACGGATTAGGAGTGGGGGAATTTTTGGCAGTGGTTTCATCTAGACGGGTGTTTATCGTAAAAGATTGGCGGGGGGACCAGAGATTGGGGCTCAGACGAGAACTTGCCATGGAAGTAACGATAAAACAAAGACAGGCTCGCAACGTCTTTCCAGTGAGAGAGAGGTTGCAGGGAAGAGAAAATGACAGCTGCCACTAAGCCGCGAAGCCTATTTTGTATTCTGTCAAGGCTGGATAGACTGTTTTTAGCACCTCTTGCCCATATATGACAGCAGTACTCAATCCTTGGATGTACTTGACTTTTATATAGATAGAGAATTGCATCAGCAGTGAGTTATCTTCTGGGGCAGTAGATCCTACCATTTCTACACCTTTGGCAACTGACTTGGTAATTGACTTGCTCTACGTGTTCCATTTCAGGTCAGGGATAAAGATCAAAAGATAGAGCTTCCTCTAGACAAGAGCCATCCATTTCAATTGATGTCAGCTGGGTATCAGAGCGTTGATGATGTAAAGACAGGAGCTTGGTTTTAGATGCATAAAAATTAACCAGCCACCTCTTCCCCACTGTACCACGCACTCGAGATCAGAGGAGAGAGAATCAGAGAAAACTTTGGCATTTACGGCCTTTGCTGTAATGCTGAAATGGGACACATGATCAACTCTGTTGCAAAGATCGCTGGGAAAATATTTACATCACTCTACCGCTCCAGTAGGTATCTCACTGAAGATGCAACCCTCTATCTCTATAAACACAAGGTGCCTCCTAAAATGGAGTACGCTTGCTAGATTTTTGCAGGAGCTACTCGGTTGATCCTATCCTGAGTTGATAATTCAAAACCGACTTCGAAACATAATAGGTGATGCCCTTTTTAATTCCTACAAAAGAGACGTTGTGAGCCTTTCTCTGCACCATCGTAATTTCCATGGCAAGTGCTCGACTGAACTCCAAACATTGATCCTTAGTGCAAAAAATCTGCCCGTAAATCTAAATGCAGATTCTATGCACAAAGCTATTTCCCAGAACCAGCCGTTTGTGGAACACTGTTCTTCGGGCCTGTATCCCGGTTGAATACATCATGGTTGAATTCAAGTCTAGTGTAAACAAGTTTTGTCGAACCGTCACCATAAATAATTATAATTCTGCCCAATGTACACGTAGAGCGATTAATAAACTACAACCTTACATCCATCGGCTGTTGTCCTCGAGTAGTATTCCGGCCTTTGTCAAGTAAAAAATAAAAAATATAAAAGAACTGGGGAGATTAATTATTGTTATAGGCACATTCTGCTATAAAGCGACTTGAACATCTTCGAACGTGGGAAAGATCTGCAGTTGACTTCATTTTAAGGAAGAAGGTATGTGTAAAATAACACCATGATTGAATACGTGGAATAGATTATCTAATTTTATTCATAATATACAGAAATGGTTAATATAGTTTACTGTTCTGGATGTTTAGATGGCGTATAAATGTTTGAATTAATAGGATTAAGATCGAGCCGTGTTGTAGGCGTGTTTATAGGTCTTAACCTCGATCACCTCTAAAAAATTATAATTACGCGTTGTACTAGACGATATGAAGGATGGCCATATGTGGTATATGATCCAGATTTTCTTTTTCTATTACGCAAACTGTTGCATATCAACCTATCTTTCTATCTACTTATATATGTATGCATATATATATCTATATGTATATATGTATATGTACACACAGACATAAATACAGATATACACACACTCACATATATATATATATATTGGCAGTACCCGCTAACCGCCGTTGTTCGGTGGAAGCGTGCCCCCTCGTAACAAGTTAAAGTACAATTGTTGTTGTTCTTGTTGTTGCTGCCAAACACATAGCTTGTTTAGCTGCTCCATAGCAAGCATAACAATCTTCCAAACAGAAAATGAAAAAAAAAACAAAACAAAAAAAATTGAACACCACCGCCCCCCCCCCCAACAAAAAAAGTAAAATTACAAGAAATCTTGCTTAATTGGTTAAAATGCAATTGAGCTACATATGGAACGTTGAAATCTGATATGATGTAAAGAAATTTGCGGCGTAATTGCTTTAAATCTAAGAATTTCTAACCAACCCTAAAAAAGAAAACCCACCAAAAACAAATTAAGGTTTTTCGTTTCTATCCGAAAAAAAAAATACAAATACGAAAACAAATGTAAATGTAATTATCAGAAATCGAAAGTTTTTTAAACGGAAAAAAATACAAACATTAAAGCGAGCATTTATAAATAATAACCCCCCTTTTTTTGCAGATGTAAGAAAAAATATACAAGGAAACGAAAAATGCAAGAAATACTGAGTATATTGTATATGTTTTCTAATTGGTTTAAGTGTAATTAAGGAAAATATAGGATGCTAAAACCGTAAGTGATGTATAGACAGCTGTAAACACGTAAGCGAACAATCATAAATAATGAACCCCATCACCACCCCTCCCTCCCAGATGTAAGAAACAGTATATAAGAAAACGAGAAAATCCACGAAAATGCGGAGTATATTTTACGTGTTGCTAATTATTTATGAATATTTTCTTCTTGGTTAAAATGTGATTTAGGTAAATATATGACGCTTGAACCGGAGATGATGTATAGAAGATTGCGACGTAATTGTTTTAAATCTAACAATATGTAAATAACGGCAATGCAGGAAATAAGAAAATGGCCTGTGTAATTTAAAACTGATTAAATAATTTATAACAAGGCGTGATAATATGTGTAAGTTTAGATGTATTTAGATTGAACTGCCATAGTGAATTAAGCCTGCGGAGAGAAATGAGTATGCTTGAATAGCGAAGTGTACTAGTAGTTGTAATTGTATGAGTCTTCAATCCAGCTAATATCGGTTCAATGTCAATATATTTATAATTGTTATGGAAGTACCCGGTCATGTTAAGGAAAGAGGGAGGAATTTTCAGTTAGAGGGAAAAATATGAGCTACTTCGTCTTTAGGTCTTGGCAATCGTGATGATGTTGCTCCTAGGACATAAGATAAGATATGTTTATATCAAATAAATGTGTCTGTAAGGGAGCTCATAAGTTACATAAGATGGTGGTTAAAAGTTTAGACGAAATAAATTCGCATGTGGTATTTGTCATTGCAAATCTATCGTACTTTGATCAAGTTGGGAATTTTTGCAATAAAATTATTATATATAGTTGGTATGCTACTTTTTCTGTGTTTTTTATGTAAGATTGTTCCCTATGGACACCGAAAGTTCAAGCTAATCATTTTCAAATTTCACAAAAATATACTTTATGAGTTTAGGATTGTAATTAGATCGATTTTCTGTCAGAATACTGCCGATAAATATAAACAAATAAAAAATATATTAAAATCTTATAATCGAAGAAATACGAATAAATAAGGACAGTTGCATTTTGACCGGATTTAATACTCATAAAATTACATGCATTGATGATTTAGGAGTTACATCTCACATTGCAGATATTGACAGTGTGAATCGTTAATTCAACAACGCATGTAATGGACGTGAATAAGAAGCAAAAATGCTTAATCGCATTTCTGGTAAAAAAGTTAATTGTGAATGCTGGTTGGTTGGTTGGTTGGTTAGTTGGTTGGTTGGTTGGTTGGTTGGTTGGTTGTTTTTGTTTTACGGCATATCAACCCTTTTCAGGTTATTTAATGCCGAATCCAAAGATTTTGAAGAAATTTTTTTTAATATAATATATTAATATTATATATTATATATTATATATTTGTTGTTTTCAAGTCGGTTTCTATTTAATCCATAGTTGGAACTCTAACAGATACTACCACTCCGGGTCAGAGTGGACCTGGGAGCAATGGTAATTAAAGGGTGGCTCCACACTCGCCAAAACCCGCAAGCTGGAACCTCACCACTGGATATAGTTTAAGGTCATATCCAGGACCCCCATTGAGGGACTTTTACCCTCTGCAGGGGGGGGGCAGTCGATGTGTTCTAATGCCCCACCCACAGGGTCGTGTGAATGCTGGTGACTATGCGAAACATAATTTCCTTATGAAAAAATAAATTATGAAACACAAAATGTCGCTTGTTTTAATAGTACCGCGCCGTCTTCGTAGCTCTTCAAAACATTTTCGTTCAAAATTAGGAGGCTTTATTTGGGAACAATATTTGTACTAAACATATTTATCTGGTGTCAAAACTGACCCTGGGAAAAACAATCCTTACATAAACATGTCGCTTTAGATAGAGATACCTAATTGTAATTCCTAAGAAAAATGAATTGAGATAAATAGTGGCTGTATGGAAAAATACATTCTGAAGCAGAAAAGGTCGCTCGTTCTATGGTATCTCACCCGTCTTATTAGCTTTCCACATTGAAAGTTAGAAAATTAGGAAGCGTTACTTTCAGCGAGACTATCGTAAAAACAATTATTTTTTATGAACAAGGGAATTGCCTCAACCAATCAAAACGTCCGCCTATACCACATCTCTTTTATGTCACACGAATTCTTCTTAAAAAAAAAAAAAAAAGAAAAAAGTCGCGATTAATCCCGCCAAATCATCTTTATATGATTAGTGGTTTTCTTGCAGTACGAAGACTTTCATTGCAGATGCATCAACAAATAATAAATATTGGTTTTATCAATATCAACAGTATTTTTTGTTCGATAATTTCCGAGCGTGCAAAATATATTTATTGATTATCGATTTGCTGTGATTACTTCTTCTGCAAATAATCAGAATGCGTATTTTTTTCCTTCTTTCTTCCGAGATTTTTATTAAGATTATGCCAATTGATGGCGAATAAGGAACTAATGAAAATCTCGCATTTCGGATCATTTGCACCTCATGATATATTCCACTAACGACCACCTGCCGCTAATAAGTATACTTACCTGTGCTTGCGGATACATATATAAGTTTGAAGATATAAGGTTATTTGTGGGTTAATACCACAGAAAATTGTAAACCAGTTATTTTACTTTGAAGGAATACTGAATCATAGTATGTGTGTTCTTTCTAAACAAATTGCATGTAAAAACAAAAATACCGCGCAAGATAAAAAAAAACACCGATTTGAATATATGTTAATAAATGCAGTTATTAAAATGTTTTTTTTTTTTTTATATTTTATATATTTTTTATATTCTTCTGACTACTGTCCACATCTTGTTAGTTATTCTAAAAATGTTTCGGTCGATAAAACCTTCGACCTTCTTCAAGTGAATCTTCACAATAGACGTTATCAGTGAATGGCGAGAAAGAAAAAAATGTCTTGTTTTTTTTTTCTAATCTTTTAAGATTTAAAAAGTGTGATATTCTTTTTAAGCAAAAATACCGTCGAGTCTTTTCCAATGTTTTTTATTTTTGTAAATTCGTGTCCGTATCGATGTTTAAAATGTTTCTGACTTATATATATATATATATATATATATATATATATATATATATATATATATATATATATATATATATATAATGGTAATTTGTTTAAATTCGTTCTGCTCGGACTAATATGAGAACCGCATATGGAACAGTACAAATAATACAGATCATCAATCCTCATCTAAAAATTTCGAAATATTTAAACAATATCAGTAAAGACCCGAATTTGCAAATAAAAAAAACTAAACAAAAACGAACAAAAAAACGCAACACATTTTCTGTTTATAAAAAATGTTACCCAATGTGAATTAAGGGAGTCTGTGAGGGATTATGAGAGGTGTGAAAGTAGTAAGACAGTCAGAACATAAGTGTTGATTGGCCGAATAAAAAAGTTCATGGATAAGGACCGTTTTCTGTCTATAGGCAAAACAAGTGCACATTTTGATATCAATGAAGGAACTGTGCAATTTATTATAAGCGAGTTTCTTAAAGGGGCTCACATATTTATTTACTATAATAATCATTAAATACCTACAGACACTAGTGTTTCATCCTTTCGGGAATCTTCAGTGCAGTATATATAATGCACTACACACACACACATACACACACACACACACACACACACATATATATATATATATATATATATATATATATATAGAGAGAGAGAGAGAGAGAGAGAGAGAGAGAGAGAGATTATTTGAATGCTTAAACACTCTTCCTTTTTATATATACATGTATCTGCGTACAGACAAACACGCCTACACGATAATAAACACACACACACACACACACACACACACACACACATATATATATATATATATATATATATATATATATATATATATATATATATAGGGTGTGTTAGTGTTGGACTGATTAATCTGAATCGGCAATCGGAAAAACAGAACTTTTGGGAATATCAGAATCAGAATCGGTATCGGAACTGGACGAGTTCGTGCTTATTTTCCGCTACTAAAAACGATTCTTTTAATCGTCTATTTTTTTGTTTGATTTTGTTATGAAAAAAAAAACAATCTTTTTCTATTAGGAACAATAATCTCATATATAAACGGTTATATGTCTGTCTGTTTGCCGCTATATCCGTCTGCCTCTCTCTCTATATTTTCAAACTCTATCTTTCCCGAAACTACAAGACGCAGAGCGGCGCTAGGGGCCTCAAATGATTGGATTTGTTTACGAGCCGTTTTTTTTTTTCATGTCTTTTAAGACTAAAATATTATTTTTTTTTTGTTGACATTAAACTACCGGTACAACGAAAATCGAGAGATACCCTTTTCTCAAGAAATGTCCTTTTTTTAGGTTAGAGAAAATATATGCATATTTAGCATGTGTGAATTTCCTTTTTTCTTTTTTTTTTACCATAATCGGGAAAAAAACAATTTGTGTTAAATATTTAAAAAAAAAAAAAACAACGGGATCTTACTAAAATCGGTAATTCTATCGCAAATGCGATTTTTTTTTACGAAATGAGTAATCGTATCGGAATCGCGAAAAATATAGGAATCTTCCAATCACTATATTATTATATATTTTCTCTCTCTCTCTCTCTCTCTCTCTCTCTTTATATATATATATATATATATATATATATATATATATATATACCTGTCTATCATTATATATCTCTCTTTCTCTTTCTGCCTCTCTCTCTCTATCTATCTATCAATCTATCTCTATCTGTCTGTCTCTGTCTCTTTCTCTATCGATCTATCTCTATCTCTATTTCTTTCTGTCTCTCTTTCGATCTATCTATAGCTATTGCTCTATCTCACTGTCTCTGTCTCTCCCTCTATCTATTAATCTATCTATCTGTCTCTCTTCATATATCTATCTATCACTATTGTTCTCTCTCTCTCTCTCTCTCGGTCTCTTTATCTCTATCGATCTCTATATGTATGTATCTATCTATTTCTATCTCTATCTCTCTATCTCTCCATCTATTTATCTCTATTTCTCTATCTCTCTCTACCCCCCTCTCTCAATATATATATGTGTGTGTGTGTGTGTGTGTGTGTGTGTGTGTGTGTGAGTTAATGATTTTTCAATTGGATTTGTGTTTTAGGTTTTCAAAAACTGCGTTTATCATTCTCAATTTGCCGCTACATTTGTCTGTTTTATTTTACGAAACGATAAAGCTGGCTCATTCGACATAAACGATTGCGAAATTAGTTTTCGCCATTTTTATCTGTGCCAGCGGAACTTTATCAGTATCGTCCTACCTTGCAAATTGTCTGTCGAACTGAGCTTCTTCGTGTTTTCCTCTCTCCTCGGTCTCTTTTTTTCTCTTTGTATCCCTCATTATTAAGAAGAAATATTCCAACTAATACACGTCCTCATTGTTCTTAATAGTCAAAAAAATGTCTGCTTTCATTTACGATAAGAGTTTTTTTTTTTTTTTTTAGCACTTTGTGTACCGTTTATCTTGTATTACTTTTTATATTTTTTGCAACCGTTAGTTTTGCTTTCTATAATCTTAAAAGATAAATCTGAGTGGTCCTTGTGTGAATCAATATCTAAAAAAAACTGAATGGTACTTGCCCAGCCAAGTTTTAAATAATGGGACGTTTCAACGATATTGATTCGGGCGCGTCCTTCAAGTTTCGTCGATACGGCTTAGACGATTTGACAGCGTGGTCAATCCGGTAGAGGCTTTTTTTTTTACATGGAGGTCACCACTTATCAAGGCCCAGGAGCCACTCGGGGATAAGGGTTATTCTACTGGGAAGAAAACAGTCTACCGAAAATATGTTCATTTAGCATACAATTATGTTAATAAAACGCTACTGAAATAGAAAACTACCTTACAAATCCACAAATTGATGAAAACTACCAAACTAACCAGTTAACCGGTCGAGAAAAAAGTAGGGTGGCAAATTACGGTTCCAAACGAAAGCAATAATAATATTGTTTTAAAAAAAAAAACTTAGGCTAGCAACATCACGTCTGAAAGAATAAAGATTTTATTAGGTTGGTGCAAAAATATTGTCTTTTATATATATATCGTTTAACGTAAAAAAGACATTACATTTGCACCAACCTAATATATATATATATATATATATATATATATATATATGTGTGTGTGTGTGTGTGTGTGTGTGTGTATGAATATTTAAATTACGATACACGCATTTACAGGTGCGGTGTCTGGTGTTAGTGCGGTATTTATTGTTTGCGCCGTGTCTGCTGTTGGTGCGGTGTCGGGTTTGGGGGTGGAAGTGGGTTTTGTTATTGTTAGGAGTGGTGTCTGCTCTCAGAGAGTAGGGACCACCTTTTCTTTCATATTAATCAGAAGAAGAAGAAGAAGAAGAAGAAGAAGAAGAAGAAGAAGAAGGATTTGCTTGCAAGCGTCTGTTTCAGGAAACATTAAAGTTCTGCACCTCTGATTAGTCCATTCTCTAATTGCAGTGTAGGCAGTAACCGTGCAAACCTATCCTGCATCGACGGACTCGGTTACAGTTTCCACAGATGTAGATTATATCTGATTAAGAAAGTTCTGCCTTAGTACCTTGCCATCAGTAGTCATTCAACTATTTCTACTGCTGGCCTTTTTTCTCCTCAAACCTCTTAAAGCATACTCCAACGCCTACTGTTATCCTAAGGAATTTCTAGCCGACTTGGTCAATAATACTTGTACTCATATCTTATGGATAAACTCATATAAAAACAACTTCCTAATGTCAGACAATTCTTTGAACAAGGGCTAGTATTGTATTTGTCTGTTCACTGAATATGTGCATCTGCATAATTGTTCCTTGAGAAAGGCAGACGCCGCTTATCAAATTCTATCCGCATGTAAATACAGTTTTACCATTCATTCCATAGACAGCGACATTTGTTGGTAAAAGTATTTGTGCTGACTCATTTAAATGTCCTTAATGAAATGGAAACATATACATGTAATTTGATTGACCTCCAACTTTTCTTCTTCTATGCAATTTCTTTCTCACTTTCAGACGTGATGTGGCTAGCCTCAGTTTTTTTTTAATAACAATATCATTATTGCTTTTGTTTGGAATCGTAATGTACCGTCCTACTTTTTTCTCGATCGTTTAAATGGTTCGTTTAGTAGTTTTATCAATTTGTGGATTTGTAAGACAGTTTTCTATTTCACTAACGTTTTACTAACATAATTGTATGCTAAATGAACATATTTTCGGTAGACTGTTTTCCTCCCAGCAAAATATGTTTATATTTTTAGATTAAAGCAAATAGGTTTCTCCTGTTAATGCTAGAATCAAATTCGTTTTCATATACCTTATATCAATTGGCTTAAAATTACATATCAGTATGGATTTCTATAAATAAAGAGGGAAACAATAAAATTGTCGCACTAGAAAAATGACCTGATTCCATTTCTGTTTGATGAAAACTGTGTTTTTAAAAAAAAAAAAATTTGCAGAACATTTGCTAGTTGGGAAGTTGTGCACACATATCACGAGAGGTAGGAACCTTCTATCATGTCTGAAAGTGACACATTGTTCAAAGAGAGAGATAGGAGTGGCGGCGCTATACAACTGATGCTCTCTACCGATTTAAGTAATGACAGTAAACCATTGCCAGCACCCTCAAAATACAAATCCGGGCGGTTTAAAGCTTGAGGGCACAGCTCAACGAACGTTTGGGCCGCTGTTATGGTAATTAGCGTGGTTTCAAGTGAGGGCCATATCATGCCACCTAACATTTTCGAAGTCAGCTTGAAATTTAACAGCAAAGTGTACTTAGATATACTGAAGAGTGTGGTGATCCATCCCCTGGTGCAATCAGGTGGTTGCCAGCTGACCCTTAGCGTGACAGCAAAACTATGTGCCTGCCCAGACGTCCACAGACAGCCAGGGATTAAATCAGATGTACGACATCGACTTACTCTTTTCTCGCAGGCCCTCCTCCTTCCCCGACCTGAACCAGCTGAACTACCTCGTTCTGCAATAGTTTAAGAACATCACCAACATGACCTCACACAACACCAAAGCCAGCCCGATCGCCGTCATCCGCTTAATATTCAGCGTGCTCCCGTCGTAGCTTGTGGAAAAGTTATGCTCCCAGTTCCGGATCCGTATCGACGCGATGATTGAGGCTGCAGGTGGCTACATTGAATAGATATCAGCTCTACTACATACTCAGATTACTTGAATTGATTTTTCAGTAAAAGTTGTAAAATAAGCTGTAGTGTTGCTTTCTTGAGGGCGACAAATTTTTCGTTCTACCTTGTATTATTAGAGATGTAGTAAGAATAGAAGATGAACGCATGGATAAAAATGCGGCTGGCATCTGAAAAGTCATCGATAAGGAAATATATATGATTGAAATTATTTTATTCATTGCATGTAAACTTGCGGTTATAATTACACCGGGGCGTTACATATCAAACTTCCCAGACCCACACGGTGTCTGGTACCGTCGAAAAACAAATAAGGAAGGATATAAAAAAAAATACCGTTCAGAATTTTAAGTTGAATACAAAAAGCAGTTATTCCATTAATTTCCGGCACACTTGCTTAATTTGCATAAATTCTTTGACGGAAACTGCTTCTAATATTTTCGCAAAGTCAGCTATCGTACTGCTGCCGTTGATTTTCCCACGCGCGCGTAATACGGCTACGTTACAAGAGGCCGCGCACATGTTGATAAGTTTCACGTCCCATTATATAACCGCAGAGTTTCATCCTGTGTTTATTTAATAATTAACCATCACTAATGCTCCCCAATCAACTTATTGCACATGTCTAAAATGAAAAGAACATTTTAGAAGCCGCTACGTACAAGTAAATTTAAAGTTGGAATATTTTCTTCGGGTCGCTTACCTTTAGAATATTTTCTTCGCGTCGCTTACCTTTAGAATTTCTCTCTTACTTCCTTGTTCACAGGCGGCATCCAAATGCAAAAAACAAAAACAAAAAAAAAACACACCAACCAAATTACATATAGTTTTTAACATATTTAAAGTAATGCTGCTTAACCCCGTACCCAATCTGCACATCATACATCGGTTGGTTGGTTGGTTGGTTGTTTGTTTTGGTTTTACGGCATATCATCCCTTTTCAGGTCATTAAATGCCGAATCCAGTGATTTTGTACGAATAATTTTTTTAATAGAATATATTTCTTTTTTGCAAGTCAGTTCCTATTCAACCCATAGTTGGGACCCTAATAAGTACTATCACTCCGGGGAAGAGTGAACCTGGGAGCAATGGTAATTAAAAGGTGGCTCCACACTCCCCAAAGCCCGCAAGCTGGGGCCTCACCATCGGATATAGTTTAATGTCATATCCAGGACCCCCATATCAGATAAACATTGTATTTTATTTGATTTCAATATATATATATATATATATATATATATATATATATATATATATATATATATATATATATATATATATATATATATATATATATATATTGAAATAAAATAAAATACAATGCTTATCTGATATAAGCAATGGTACTCGTTCAGGTCGGAAAATATGGAGGGGCACTAAAAATGATAAAAAGTCGTAGCACTAATTCTGAAGCCGAGCATGGGTTTCTTTGGATTTCTGGGCCAGCGCCGAGTCTTTCTGACACAGTATGGGTCTGCCAGCAGGCCATCTGATCGCACCAGGGTATCACTACACCCTCTAATACATCGAGGTACTCTTTGGTGGTGACTTTTTCGAAGATGTGATGTGGCATGGTTTCGCCCTCACTCAAAAACACGCCAAAAACAATAACTGTGGCCGAAAAAATTATCTTAATCACCCTGGGCACGTCCTTATTGTTCATGGCAATCCAGTGAGAGTGCCGGCATTATTGAAGGCTCCTGTCGGTTTTGGGATTTGTACACAACAGGTCATTTAGTAAATGCTCGTCAACAAAACTTGTTTTCATCAAACGGAAATTGATCTATGACATTATTTCTAGGGAGATAATTTTATCGTTCCACTCTGTAGTAAAGGAAGTCTTCTTAACTATGACTTCCTTAATACGGGCATCTTATTATCTAATGTGATTAATCTTATCATAAAAGGAGTTGTTTTTCCTTGGCTTCGATAATGTCACTTCATGTCTTAAAATGTTTTCGTTATTATTTCAAAAATCCTATTATTTATCTTTGTTCATCTAAGCCGTTTATATCTTTCCATTTTCTTGTCAGCACATTACAGTGCATCGTTGCACCCTGTAAAAAATCTGCCATCCATTCAATCGTTAATAAAATTCAAAATACTTTCTATAATTAAGGAAATATTCGGGATTACTAAAATGGTATTTAATTTAGCTTGTGCACCAAGTTTCAGACACGCCTGCCTATCAGTGTTTGTTTTTTCGCCGTTTCTTGATAATTACACCTCGATATGGGATATAATATTCACAATCATCCTAACGCACCGCTTTCTTGGCATTAATATGGCTTCGCTTTAAGTTTAGGATAAGTATTGAAATTCTGTTAGATTTTTTTTAAAACAAAGCTAACCTATAAAAATATCATGGTTATCGAGTGTTTATAATGTTGATATTTATACAGGGTAACCAAAAAAAAAAAAAAGAAAAAAAAAGAAACTAAATGTAGGCCATCTAGAACATATGCTGTAGAACGGAGAAAAAAAAGGCCAAAGACCCTAGTGTTTTGATGTGATGTTTTGAATATAATAAACTAGTTATGGCCAACGTTTCATTTCATTCGGACAAAAAAACTTTTTGGGTCACCCTGTATTGTGTTCTATCTACTGTAGTGGCCGCTGGGCCTGACTCGATCGAAAAAAAATAACATTTAATTATTTTAACTTAGTTCATGCGGGTTTCTTATTTATTACTCCACAGTCAATATTTCATTGATAAATATATTGTGCTCAATATATATATATATATATATATATATATATATATATATATATATATATATATACATAGTAAAGATTTAAAAAGTCAATAATAATAACAACACAACTATGGTTTGAGTACGATCACTGCTATCACATAGCATTGAAAAAAACATAGCTCGCATATAAAAAAACGTGGTTACACACACACACACACACACACACACACACACACACATATATATATATATATATATATATATATATATATATATATATATAGGG
Source organism: Euprymna scolopes (assembly GCF_053919585.1). Taxonomy (NCBI): domain Eukaryota; kingdom Metazoa; phylum Mollusca; class Cephalopoda; order Sepiida; family Sepiolidae; genus Euprymna; species Euprymna scolopes. The sequence goes on from NC_136516.1 coordinate 5,146,737, forward strand.
GGGTGCATGCGTAATGCCTCCAAAGTTCCATATTTAATCCTTTAGCAGCTACGTTACTAGTTAAATCAAAATCGCATTTCTTCCGAAGGGCCCAATCCCCCTGGATATCATATTTATTGTTTTAGACCAAAAATTGACAGAGTTCCACAGGTGTACAGTTCTAAAAAAGAAGTGTTTCTTCATGAAATCTACGTTAATCTGATCTTGAGCACGTAGTACAATGGGGAAAGGAGTAGCTGGTTACTTTTAATGCATCTAAAACCAAGCTTCTCTCTTTACATCATCAACATTCTGATCCACATCTGGCATCAATTGAAATGAATGGCTCTCGTCTTCAGAAGGCCTCAAGTTTTGACAAGCTTCTGGGCTTGGCCTTTACTCCTGATCTTAAATGGAACACGTACATCAAATCTGTTGCCAAGGCAACTGGAAACATTGTGGGATATTTCTATCGATCCGGTAAATATCTCACTGCTGATGCTATTCTCTATCTATATAAGAGCCAGGTACGTCCAAGGATGGAATATTGTTGCCACATCTTGGCAGGAGCTGCTAGAAAGGACTTGTCCTGCCTTGATAGAGTTTAAAATAGACTTCGTAGCCTCGTAGGAGATGTCCTATTCTCTTCCTTGCAACCTCTATCTCACAGAAGAGATGTTGCGAGTTTGTCTCTGATATATCATTATTTTCATGGAAAGTGTTCAACTGAGCTTCAATCTATGGTTCCCCCTCGCCAAACTTTCACAAGAAACACTCGTCTAGCTGTACACACTATCAATAATTCCCCCCACTCTTTATCTGTGCCTAAACCTAAACGTAGATTCCATGAACAAAGCTTCTTTCTTTGAACTGCACGCCTGTGGAATTGTCTTCCGTTGTCCTGCTTTCCGGCTGACTACAATATGGTTGTGTTCAAGTCTAACGTAAATAAGTTCTTGATGAGCCGTTCTATATAAGTTATCAAATTTACCAAATTTTCATTCGTAATGATTACTATATTGTCCAAAGTATATTGTACACTCTTTAACCCCTATCCTTGAGTGGCCTCTTGGCCTTGATAAGTGGTGATGCCTGTGTAAAAAAAAGGTACAAACAAAGAGTAAGGGAAAATAATAATAGGGTTTTATTTTTCAGCTGGACGAGTATTTCCCGTGAACTAGAGAGAAGATGATCAACCATGGGAGAGGAACTAACTAAACCTCTCATTATTCGTTAACCAACTTCAAAACACATAAATGTAAACAGAGAATAGATACCGGAATGTGCTGCAAACTTTCCGCCTTTGAGCAATGCCGTGAAGTCACGTGCTCAACGTCTCTTTGCTTACTCAATTTTAGCCTTAAGTGAGGTATCTCCCCGTTTCCTTCGTGCCCGTTGATCTGCACTTCATACGCTTATTTATATTTTATTATATTTTCACCCAAAACAATCCACATTGCCACTTTGGTATAGGGGGTAACTATCAAGGGCAACAATTACTGGGGTACTATTTACGGATTTGGGCAACAAGATGTCGGTTCCCGTTACACTTGAACTTCTGCACGTCAGTACAGTTGGGCAAGCAGGAACCTGGAATGGAATTCCAAAGTCTATCGGTTCTGGGGAAGAAACTACTGTAGTAGAAATATATTTTACATCTAGGGATCTCTACTGTGTGGGGGTGGGATTTAGCTGCTTGTCGGGTTTGTCGAGGTTGTTTACATCGTGGGGGCACAAATGCTTGCAGTTCGTCAAAGCATTCTCAATTAAAATACTTGTAGAACAAGCTGAGGGATGCAACGTTTCGTCGATGAGACAAAGGCAGAAGCTTAGCTGACAGATCAGGGCCTATCAGATTGGCGACTCTCTTTTGAACCTTGTCTAGGAGCGAGAGGCTAGTAGCAGATGCACCAGCCCAAATATGACAACAATACTCCATACATGGGCGAATGGTGGACTTATAGAGGTACAGGATTCTTTCGGGTGTTAGTAGTTTTCTAGCACCGTAGAGAGAGCCTACCTTCCTTGCAGCGGCCCTGACAATGCTTTTAATGTAATTGTTCCAACTTATGTTTCCTGTGAACGTTTGGCCAAGGGGTTTGAAAGATGTACTCTCAGATAAAGAGTCATTGGTCATTGCTATTGGCAGACAAGGTTTCTTGTAATTATTGAAGTAAACTAGTTTAGCCTTGGCGGTATTGAACGTGACCATCCATTTTTGTCTCCATTCCACTACAGATTGGAGGTCATCCTTTAGTGTTTCTGCCATTTCTTTCTGCCTGTTATAGAGTGTGGTGTCATCAGCATATATATCCATCTCAGAGGCAATTTTGTCGGGGGGGTCATTTATGAATATTAGGAACAACAGAGGTCCAAGGATATACCCTTGTGGCACTCCCGCATTTATATCATATTGTTTAGATGTACGGCCGTCGAGGACAACTTGAATTTTCCTCTTATCTAAGAAGGATTTAATTATGTTTAGTATTCTACCAGTGATACCGTTTGATCTAATTTTCATGAGGACACCTTCATGCCATACCCTGTCAAAAGTCTTAGATTTATCTAGAGCTACCGTTCTGCCCTCCCCGGCTTTGTCCAGTGAATGCTATATACATTCAGAGATTACAGTTAGAATGTCTGCTGTGGAACGGGCTTGTCTAAATCCATGTTGTTGGTCAGTCAGAAGTTTAGGATCGGTAAGCTAATGGACTAGAGCATAGTTAATTAAGGTCTCAAATAATTTGGATAAAAGTGGGAGGAGACTAATTGGGAGATAATTTAACGACAGAATTCTTGAATACTGGTACTAAAAAGCAGTTTTCCAACAACCCGGAAAGCAAGCTTCATTAAGGCATTTATTGTAGAGTTTGGAGAAAACGTGAGCTACTTCGGCTGGGTACTGTTTTAATAGCACAGCTGGCATAAGATCGCGTCCACATGCTTTTGAAGTGTCAAGGTTTTTTATGATAGCATGTACCTTACCAAGGGTGATTTTCAGATCGTCTAGCGTGGTGTCTGTCAGCATAGGAAAGTCAGGTAGGGGGTGGTTGAAAGAGTCTAGTGTGGAGTTTGAGGCAAACCGACTGGCAAGCATGTTAGCCTTCTCGGTTGCTTAGCAAACGACCTCGTGATTGTAGGTTTGTGGGGGAATTGTTGATTGCCCATTATTTACTACACTGTTGTAGATTTTTCAGAAGTCACGATTTCCTAATTTTTGTGCTTCGATGCGTTTTTTAGTGGTTTCTGTAAATTCTCTCTTAGCTGCGTTATTTCTTCTAGCTTCTATATACTTCAGTCTGTCTGAACTGGGCTTATGTCGGTTAAATCTGCGGTATGCATGTTGCCTTCGAGCAATGGCAGTTACGCAAGTCGAAGTAAACTATTGGGGGGAGTGAGGCTTGCTATGAAATTTCCGCATGGTGACATGTGCTTCAATTGCAGTTTTGAACCATTCAGTGCTTTCATTTGCGCACTGTTCAGCAGGAAGAGACAAAATATTTCCTCATCGGGCATCTCTGAAGGCTTTCCAGTCAGCCTTTTTATAATATCTCGTTGTTTTGAGCACTGGCTCTTCAGTTTTGGCTCTAGAGTTTAGGGCGATTTCAACAATTTCCACTGCATGAACAGCGTTCCCAAAGTGATGCGTGTTGTTCTTGCTGGTCAGGAAAACGGGTTGGAAATCTAAGCATTTGTTATAGGGAGTGAGATATGGAGACTATGTGTTGTGTTGCCAAAATATGTACTAACCAGTTTTTTTTTTTTTTTTTTTTTTTTTTTTTTTTACAAAGGCATCACCACATTATCAAGGCCCAGAGGCCACTCAAGGATAAGGGTTAAGGAGTGTACAGTAGAAGTTGGTCAATATAGTAATCATTAGTAATGAAAATTTGGTAAATTTAATAACTTATATGGAACGGCTCATCAAGAACTTATTTACTTTAGACTTGAACAAAACCATATTGTAGTCAGCCGGAAAGCAGGAAAACGGAAGACAATTCCACAGGCGTGCAGTTCTAAGAAAGAAGCTTTGTTCATGGAATCTACGTTTAGGTTTAGGCACAGATAAAGAGTGGGGGAAATTATTGATAGTGTTTACAGCTAGACGAGTGTTTCTTGTGAAAGTTTGGCGAGGGGGGACCATAGATTGAAGCTCAGTTGAACACTTTCCATGAAAATAACGATACATCAGAGACAAACTCGCAACATCTCTTACTCTCTAATAAACATGGACCCCATAGTATAACGGCCGTAAGAGTGGGAAGAAGCCGACACGGATGGAGTGTGTCAGCTGTAAAGTAGCACGTGCATGCGAGTCCGAAACCGGAAGTAATACAAGTTTACTAATTTAAAGATTGTGTTAAAGGCCGAGTATCGTTTTGGACGCTGCTACTTCATATGCGAAGGAAAGGAAAAGAAAACATAGGACTACTGCTTCTTAGCTGAATGAGCGAACTGTACATCGTGGCAGAAAGAAAGAAAACAAATTCGACTCGACAGTGTGTGTTTCTTTCCGACTCACAGAAAATTACATGAATGAAATAGGAAATAATCTTTAAAAATATAATTCGGTCCCGCAAACTATAGACACTCTTTCAAAAACTCTCTTTACACGTAGCTGTGAAAACTTAAAACAATGTTAATTCTAAGAAATTAGAAGAAATGCAATGCAAGTCATTTCCGTTCTTAAATTTACCACCCCCTTGTATCATAAAATTTTCATTCGCAGAGGCAGTTGTTCTCAGTAGCAGTTGTTCTCAGAGGCAGTTGTTCTCAGAGGCTATTCATTGTTTCGACAGAAGTTTACCATTAGCTTCTAAAATCCTAATTACCCCCTGTCGTTTATCTAATTGCCATTTCTTCCATTTAAGAGAAGGAAAGCGTTTGCTGTCACGATCAGCCGAATCGAATCAGATCAAGGGGGATGAATGATTCGATTAGTTAGGCCTAGATGCACAGAATCATTGTCGCTTTCATCTTAGTTTCAACTTTGTTTAGTCAAAGATTTAATAACCGTCCTCGGCGTAGCGTAGATGACATCAAGGCTTGTGTCGTTTGCCTTCGGCTAACTCCCTCGTATAAATGCGAGCTGAAACCACAAGGTCCATAACAATTTAAGACAAGATAGCCATTGAATCTATTACGTTATTAGAAGAATTGCATATCAAACAACCGACGATGATGACCTTCTGTCTTTCTCATTAAATCACGTTTGTATTCGAGTCCGTTTTCTTCGGATTGAAATTTCATTTATTATAATCAGAGTACTCGTATACCCGCTCTTTCTAAGATTTTCGAACATTACCTTGCTGACGCAATCATTTTCCGCATGTGACAACGACAGTTATTTACCTGCTTTCCAGCGTAGCAATACGTGAGTAAGACAAGGCCTTGCAAAAATGCCTGGACAGCCCCTCGGTATTCACAAGTAAGGGCGCTTCAGGCAGTAGCCAGTAAGGTTACTCAATCAGAAAGTTGGTTGACACGACCTGGGAGTGTGGATATCCCGGATAATACCTAGGGGTATGAGTCTCCTTACTGTTTCTGCAGAAAGTACCTGTAAATAAACCGTTCTTGACAATCAACTCGACAGAAAAAGGACCAATACTTATCGCACTCAGGTATGTCACCTGGGTATTACCTAGATCTACCCTCCCAAGCTTTGTGACTATGTTTTCGGGTGGGGCAAGTTATTGTTTTTGGTTAAGGCGCATCTACGCGAGAATATCGATGGAAATGCCCAGGCAATTTTTGCTAGGGCAGAGTGTCATTCCTTTAAGCAGAAGAGATGTTGCGAGTTTGTCTCTGCTTTATCGTTATTTTCATGGAAAGTGTTCAACTGAGCTTCAATCTATGGTCCCCCCTCGCTAAACTTTCACAAGAAACACTAGACTAGCTGAAAACATTATCAATAATTTTCCCCACTCTTTATCTGTACCTAAACCTAAACATAGATTCCATAATCGAAGCTTCTTTCTTAGAACTGCACGCCTGTGGAATTGTCTTCCGTTTTCCTGCTTTCCAGCTGTCTATAATATGGTTGTCTTCAAGTCCAACGTGAACAAGTTTCTGATGAGCCGTTCCACTTAAGTTAACAAATTTACCGAACTTCAATTACTATCGATTACTATAGTGTCCTTTTGACTACTCTACACTCTTTAACCCTTATCCTTGAGTGGTCTATCGGCCTTGATAAGTGGTGACGCCTATGTAAAAAAAAAAGAAAGAAAGCCCGCTGATTTTACATTTTTAATTTCTGACGTTGTGTCACAACTTGTTTAGGTAGGCGACAAGTAACTATCTACACAGGCGATATACCTCAGTCCGCAGGTTCAGGGCCATATAAATGGGTATGTATCGAGAATGGATCTTGGGCTGGCATTTTTATATTTTTACACACGTTTAGAAGAAGTCCAAGCAGCGAGGAAACCATCCTTACTTAACGTTAATGTGAGATATGTATGATTCTGAAAATCTATTCATAATTAGGAATGATAACAATGAACCGACGTCGGAGATGCTTTATACAATTTACTTATACTCTTTAAATCTCCAGTGATAAATTCCCGCCTTGATACGAGAATACCAATATGATTCTGCTGATCGTGACTGGTAAATTGTTTTTTGGAAGACTTCCCTTACTGGATTCATGTTGACATTTTCTTTCTGTTTGGAATTACATTTTCTTCTATTTCCAAAATGACTGTAAACTAAAGTGCATGAGGAATTACTGTACTCTACCAAGTTCTATCTTCACCTAGTTCTTAATTAATTATAGTGCGTACGAAAAAGAAAAACTATCATGAGAGAAAGAAACGTTATGAATAAGCATATTTTGGAGAGATTACGTAAATATGAAAAATGTGTTTATGTATGTATTTAATTGCTCTTATAAAATTCCTCGTCACCCTCTCTAGCCCAAAATAAAAAAGAAATAAAAAAGGTAGAGATGAATCAAGAGCAGCGTTCGTGGGTATTTGACTCCAGTTGATAGCAATACATGATTCATTATATTATGTATTATTAGATGTTTAAAGCTTCAAACAGCGTGGTTAGAAACAAATTTTCTTGCTATATAAAAACACATTAGAGCAAATCCATGTTGTATATGAGTTCATTTTTCCAGAAGAATATAACTCACACAAGAAGAAGAAGAAGAAGAAGAAGAAGAAAAAGAAGAAGAAGAAGAAGAAGAAGAAAAAGAAGAAAGAGAAAGAAGAAAACCAATACATACATTGGATACACAAAAAGATACCAGATTCACATTAAAAAATATACAAAACTTTCGCCCATCTAACCTTAATAAATAGATTGTAGATTACGTTAAAATTCGTATTATTTGGATTCATCAGTTACTGAGTGTAATTTTTCCAACGTCTCACAACAGTTTCACACCTTCAGGTATATCTTACCAAACTCGGGAATGTTTCTGTCGAACTTAGCGATTCGGACGGAATTTCGAGCGGAACCCTTTATTTACTTCACGGGGGTAGCATGCTCTTGTTCCATCAGCCATGACTAGATTGAGGTCCTATGTAATTCGGAAATGTATATTTCGGTCGCCCACACTAATGATTTAATCTTCAACCTTCATGAAAATATCACTTTTTACAATTGATTTTTCAAACACTCTAATCGATGCGCCAGGGGTCCCTGCAGACAATCCAATGATAGAATTACGAATTACTTAGGGCTTCTATCCAATCTTGGCTGACGGAACAAGAGCATGCTACCCTCGAAAAATAAATAAAAAGTTCCGCTCAAAATTCCGTTCAAATTTCCGAGTTTGACAGAAACATAACCGCTCAAAATTCCGTTCAAATTTCCGAGTTTGACAGAAACATAACCGAGTTCGACAAGATACACCTGAAGAAAGTCGGATACTACATCGATCGAAACGTCGTGAAAATCACACTGAACTTGGGAACAGTAGTCCGATGAATCTAAATTATACGAATAACCAATCGTCATCTCAAAAATTCAGAAACATTAAAATTGTTTATCATAAAATTATCCGCAAAAAGTTTATAATAATCAAGGCCATTCACATTAGAACGAAGAATGTAATAACATTGCATTCGAGATTTGTAGCACAATATTAAATTGCCTGGAGTGGCACGAAATTACCGTGCTTTGCTTATACTATTTCATGGGTCCTTAGTTTGAGGTGCTCGCATTTTTAATCGACTTAGATTTTCACAATTTCTTACTCTATTTTTCTACATTTCTATTTTTTACCTTTTAGTATAATTCATTTTCACCACAGTAATTTAACCAATTAAATCTGAAGATGATTCGTAGTCGAATCGAAACTGTTTGTGATTCTTATGGAGCATTGATTAATTCCTTCGATTTCAATCTAAATAAGACTATATGAAACTCGAAATAAAACAATATTATTAAAACGAAGCAACTTTGATGTGTTCGATGACGTTTGCTTGACTGAAAAAATTCTGCCTAAATATACCAATTATATATATATATATATGTATGTATATATATATATATTAATATATATATAGAGAGAGCATATTTATTTGTGGATACAATGATTGCTTAATACTATGTGCCTTCAATAAGTTTCCAGAATTTTATATATAGGCATATAAAATTGTCATACACTCTTGAAAATTTAGTGCGCTATTAGTATACATCGTATGAGATGACTGATCAATTTTTATGATTTCAGGTTCAAATCAACAACTGCAAGAGATATTGGAATACACCATACGTAAGCCTCATTGTCACAGCTTAGAATTTAAAAAATGATGTATGGACATGAGGACACTTTAGAAGAACGATGATTCTGTTTTAAACTTTGGAAAAATGCCACAGAAATATTTGGAATTCTTCAGACTGCTTTTGAACAATCTTGCATGAATCGAGCATACGTTTTTGAGTGGCATAAGACATTCAAGTAAGGCAGCGGGTCTGTGAGGGATGATGAGGTGTGGGAGTGAGTAAGAAAATCAGAAAATTAGAGTTGATTGGCCAAATAAAGAATTTCATAGATAAGGACCGTTGTGTGTTTATAGAGACAATAATTGTACAGTCTGATGTCTGTGTGGAACTGTACATAAAATGAATCGCGAGAAACTGAAGATGCTGAGGATTTGCGCAAATGTACCAGTTCACAATTCAATCCTCGTCAAAGAATATTTGACCAAGAAAGTACCTCACTCCACCTCTAGTCCAGCCCATTCACACTGTGATTTTTGGTTATCCCCTAAGCTCATGGAATCCCATAAGGTTGCTGTTATGAGATAATTAAGGAAATGAAAAAGACTGTGTCGAGGGTCAATGACATGCGAACACAAGAGGAGTTCCATCTGGTTTTCAAGAAGTTGTTGGAACAATACAACGAGCGCATTGCAGTCGGAGAAGATTACTTCGGATGAAACAAGAGTTTTATGTGTGTACAATCAATAAAAGTTCACATAGGAAAAAAGTTTAGAAACTTATGGAAATCACTTTATGAGTAAATACATGCTTCTCGTTACAGAGATATTGTTGGTCAGTCACCAAATCCAGGTTTAAATGCGCAGTTTAATATTTCTTTTCCTTCCATGGCACCTATAAACGCCATTTCGGCGAGTGTTCAACGTAAGCAATTAGATTAAATATTGAACAAGAGGAAATTTGTATGATGCTAATTCGATAAAATTTACTTTATTCACTATAAAGGGATCAACTCTAATTTCTTAAATAGGCTTTATATCTGGACACGACGACTCTTTAGAAGAACGATATGCAATGTAATTCTGTTTTAAACTTGATAAAATGCCACAGAAATATATAAACTTCTTTTCGACACTGGGGTTAAGCAACGCGCACAAAGTTTAATTGATCTTGGCATTACTAATTTCTGTCAACAAAGTAGTAATTTGGCGTGTATAGTGTCGCCCTCTATAGCCAGCTCCGAGCTTTTATTTTTTTTACACAGTGATCACCACTTATCAACGCCCGGAAGCCACTCAGGGATAAGGGTTATTGCAAGTACATTACGTTAGTGTGAAGATTTGATGAAGCGTTTACTTAAGAGGGCGGTTCTTTAGGAATTTGTTAACATTGGACTTGAAGACATCCAAGTTGTAGTCAGGTGGGAAGCAGGCAGACGGAACAGACTTCCACAGGCGTGCAGTTCTAAGAAAGAAGCTTTGTTCATGGAATCCGCGTTTTGATTTAGGTACAGATATAGAGTGGGGGAAATTTTTCACAGTGGATTCAGCTAGACGGGTGTTTTTCGTGAAAGATTGGCGAGGGGGGACCAGAGATTGGAGTTCAGACGAGCACCTGCCATGGAAATAACGATAAAACAAGGATAGTCTCGCAACGTCTCTTCTGTAAAAGAGAAGCTATTGTAATATCGGTTTTACTTCTGTAATGAACTTTGGCGATAATAGATCAATATTCCAGGGATTCCCACTAAAAATTAATGCGCTTTACAACCACATTACAAGAAAATTTTAGACGTACATACACTAGTGAGTCATGCATGCGCAATTATCAGTGTAGAAAGTGATTATTCCTGCTGAGCAGGAGACGAAGCCAATTCATAAAGTCACATTGGCTTCATGGGCCATTGTCTTTCCTCCAACCCACAAGTAGCAAAGGCGAATAGAAAAAGAATATTGATGAGCGGCATGGCTGCGGGTATTTAGATTAGGCAGTATTCAACAACAAGGTGTCAGAAGAATGCGTATTCGTTGAAGTTTCTTAATCCCTAAATAGAGTTCAATTTTTATTTCTTCTAAAAGTGACTATAGGATTTGTAGTATTTTAAACAAAATGTTAATAATATTCATACTCAGAGATACTAGTATTTGGTGCTTATGAAATAATTAGGGATTAGAACCTTGTCCTCAAATATATATGCCGTAAGGTACTCACGACCACACATCCATATATATATATATATATATATATATATATATATATATATATATATATATATATATATATATTGTTTTTAAAATATAATTATCCATTGCCACGTGTTTCCTCTTCTACGACTCATCAGAGTGGCTGAATCTAGCGAGATTAGACATCGGGACCCCAAGGTAATGAGCCTGACCTCTTTATGCGCTGGTCCATTCTCGCCGACTGTTTTGATATAACGCAATTCGCTTATATGTTATTTGTTTTTGTTTTTGCGACACGTTTTGAATGAATGGAATTATTTACGAATGTGAATTTTTGCATAAATGCCAGTTGTGAATAATTTTTCCCTTTAACCAATTTGGTAACCCAACATGGGGAGCGGTATATATATTGTTTTAAAAATATAATTATCCACTGGCAAATGGTACTTCGTCTACGACTCATCAGATTGACAACCTAGCGAGATTCGAAATCGAGACCCTAGGGCAATGTGTATGTGTGTGTGTGCGCACGCGCGCGTGTGTGCGTGTGTGTGTGTATGTGTGTGGAATCGGATGGGTTTACTTCAAACAACCTGAAAAATTAAAGTCGCCAACAATGATCATATTGCTCATTGAGACTGTCCATCCTCATTTCTGATGCGTCAGATGTCATCATTGTTCTCATTTTCGACAACCGTTATAATAATATTAGTATTTTAACAACATGATAATTATCCCACTTAAACCTCCTGTCAAAAGCGTACAAGAATTTAAGTCATCTTTACATTTCTAATTTTTTATCAAGAAATTAGCAAGTTGGCGTGTATAATGTCTCGCAATCAGGTGGCACCATCTTTAGCCAACTCCGCGCTCGTAAGAGAGAAGCTATTGCAAATAAAGACGATGTTTACCTTTAACCATTATAGACCAATATTCCATGGATTTCCTACTGGAATACTCCTGCATTACAAACTATTTTTGCTCACAAACTTTCTTTCTACACGTCTGTTTATATCGTAAAAGGATGAGCATTGCAACTCATTTCTGATTGTCCTAAAAAAAATCACTCATGTATATTTTTTTAATTATTTATATAGTGATTGATTGTTCGATTTATTTGGATTCTGCAAACAACTTTTCTCACTTTCAGATTTATTTTTGCAACGATTCGATGGATGTAACCACCGACTTTCTCGAGCATATCTTGTAGAGATCCAGAATCTTTCTGTCAAACATAACTCTTTATTAAATCTACGTGTGTAGTATGTCCTCATCCCCTCAGACACTACAAGGTAGATATTCTAAGTTATTCGTAATTTTATTTCGAGTATAGCCCGCACTGGAAATTGAACCTTTATGTAATACGAATTATACTGTTTTGTAACTAATACTTATTAACTTTATTTTACTGTTTAATTCATTTTTGGGCTTGTTTAGCAACTGTTTTGTTTTTATATCATTCTACCAGGCATTATTTCCTCCATTTTGCTGATGCCGTACCTGTTTTCTGTTGGGAAAGTTCTTCAGACGTTACCACCTTATTTGGAAATATGTTATTATTTGTTTTATGGTTAGAAAACCACTGTTCCATTCATTAGTTTCTTCTGTTGAGGAGTATATGCTAATATACGACCCTTCTTGAAATAATCATTGACTAGAGAGCAAGAGGAACAGAGAGAAAAGAAACAGAGAGAGCATATGTCTATTTGTTTAATTAACTACGAGGGGCGAGGATAATTAAAATAACACCACCTTATGTAATGGCGTCTGCTTAAATTTAGTATTTGTTTTCAAACGACGATTACAATCCAACATTCTGTTCACAGATAAATACATCGATTCTACCTTGATAACTTAAAATATGTTATGCCACATTGATAATTACCCAGTTTTCGATACAGAGTATTGCAAAAACAAAAAAGAAAGGCATCCTCGTATGAAAAGCGTTGTTAAGGATTTCCTTTCCGATGAAACCTATTAATTTCTTAGTTTGAACGTGTATTATATTATTTACTTTCTTTCTCACCATGAAGTTAGACACAAGATCAGGTAGGATTGTGAGTAGCTAGCGCACTAGAATATGTGCACTTTGGCTTGCAAAAGAAATATGCACAATAATGTATATATCCCCACCCAATCCGATCCCAATTTCATGTTAGGATTCTGTGATCTATCTTTTTATATAAACCCCTATGGAAGATTTTGGAAAGTTTTATTCATATATATATATATATATATATATATATATATATATATATATATATATATATATATATATATATGTGTGTGTGTGTGTGTGTGTGTGTGTGTGTGTGTGTGTATATACATATACATATATATATATATATATATATATATATATATATGTGTGTCTGTGTGTGCGTGTGTGTGTGGGTCTGTGTTTGTGTGTGTGTTTGTGTCTG